>NW_008680900.1:20475-31710 GCF_000695815.1 Acanthisitta chloris | reverse complement strand
GGGAGGAGGAGCCCTGGGGGTGCAGCTCACCTGCGACGTCAAGCCAGGTGCGGCGCGGGCGGGAGAGTCCGAGCGCGGGAGGGAGGGCACAACCCCCAGCACAGCCCACCCCTACCCCGGGGCAGAAGGTCCCTGCGGCCGCGGCGGCTCAGAGTGGTCGGCGAGAACCGCAGTCGAGGAGTGCTGGGTCTCCCCGTCGGGCAGGTGTGTGCTGAGCCGAGGGGTTTGAGCGCCCCTGGGATCCCCGACGCACGAGCACCTGAGCCGCTGCACCGGACCTCCGTGTTTTGGGAGAGTTCGAAGGCAAATCTGGCACTGGTCTTGTTGATGTGTGAGGAAATTGCTGCCCTGGCTCCCCTCGATGCTCTGTTTCATCTCCACTCCGCGCACACGTGCATGCAGGAGAGCTGATGAAACATGGCAAAACATTTTTTTAGTGCTGTTTTTAAACGTGTGTAAGACCTCTGTCTCTCTCTTCACGCTCTGGTATTTCTGGGGTTTTTAATTTACAGCAACATCGTAAAAAGCTTCAGCGGGTTGCATGTACATTCCACGCCCATGGTAAACAGACTGGTGCCATTGGCAAGAAAGTTGCTGCTGCCAAACTAGCTCACTATAATAGCCTGGAGGGGGGAATTACAGAGCCTCTCTTATGGCATGTCATTCAGAGCACTTACCTGTTTGTTGACAAGAGCACAGCTCTGGTGAATTCAGCATCCCTGTAGGAAGCCAAGGTGTGTCCATGGCTGTACTCACAGATCAGCAGGACGTGTATGTAATTGCCTGGGATATGTGAATTTACCCACGTGAAATGCACCAGTAGATCTTGAATAACCACAAAGCAATTCTGGTTTAATGCCTTGTCTGAAATATATAAAATGTGTGAGGAAGGGTGATTTATTTCCCATTGATGTTAAAAACTAATGAAAAGCACAAAGAAAGTAATTTTAGCTTGGTCACATCTGTGTGGCAAATCTGAGGGGTGTGGCTGCTTCAGACACCAGACCACATGCCAAACTTCTACAAGTTATCAAGGTCGACTTAGTGAAGTGACATCTCCTAAGCAGACTCTTGTGCTTAGTGGTGATTCCAGTTCTAGGGCTGACGTTTAAGCCCTGCCACGCCTAGTGCACTGACACTGTCTACCTTCATCTTGCCTGATACTGTTCCCAGATGCCTTACAGAACCTCTGTATGCTCCATGACCAAAGGTGGACAGAAAACAAAGAGGTCAGTATGGTTAGCCTCCATTGTCTCGGCTTCTGTGCATACTCTTTGTACTATCATCGTAGATGTCATGCCTCCGTTTTGCAGAAGGACCCAAGATCTTTGCATTTTCTTTGTCCTTAACAAAATTCTTCTCTACGTAATACAAGCCCTGGCAAATCATAAGGGCGTTCTGCATGGACAGAAAGAGTAATACTTCTAGATGATGCTGAAAGCAGACCTGCCATATCTCTGTGAAGGTCTTACAAGGAGCATCCAGCTCAGCATGGCCTCTTTCTCCAAACATCCTCTTATTCTTTGGTTGTCTTGAGAGGACTTGGATCAGTCTGTGCTGCCCAGTCTCCAGTACCAGCTAACTTCCAGCTAACATGGTGAGTTACATGAACTTCTGATCTTCTAGGCCTTAGGGTTAGGTCCTCTGTCCCCTCTGATGTGGGTCAGAGGAAAAGAGAATAAGAGAAATGAAAGCTAAAGGGTTAAAGAGTGAAGATGTTGGGGGTTTTGGAGACTCGATGCAGAGTTCACTGTACTCTTTCAATTTTATACTCTTTGCAGGCTGGATGCTGAGTGAAATCTTGGAGGAACAGAAGTGTGGCTAGAAGTTTCCCTTAACAGACTCATTGAATGGATTATGGCCAGTGGTGGTCATGGATTTGTGCATTCATCTTCCTGTGGCAGTGTGCTATATGTTGGAGAGAAAGCATCATACAGCACTGCCCACTAACCCACATAATCTCATGGAAGGCACTGTGGGCATGGAAGTGAACAAGCCTGTGGTAACACACAAGCTTCTATGTGTGAGTTTTCAGATGAGGACAACTGCACCCTCAGAAGGTCTCCCCTCTCACTGTTGTTGCCTTGTGCCCACTGCTGCAATTGTTGTGGGTGAATCTTGCTGTAGACGTACTTATGTCCAATCTGGACAAAATATATATATATAGACGTACTTATGTCCAATCTGGACAAAAAACATATATATATATTTTGCCCATTCCAAAGACTGGACCCAGACCTTTACAAGGCAGCTTTCCCTCATAGGAGTGGAAGAATAGCATATTAGACTCATCAACATCTAGCAAAAATCCCATGTTTTTGGCATTCAGAACAAAACAAAAAGCCATGTTGACAGGTTTTTGGTTTCCTTCAAGTCAGTGTACAGTCAAACATCCAATATTCTGCTCTGCTTGCAACCTCTAACATTCTCTGCGTTTGCCTGAGACCTTCTTTTGATCACAGGTCAGTGGGTTTCCTGCATTAGTGCAGAGAGTACCTTGTTCATTTGCAGCTGGAGTCATAAGTCTTGGAAATGAGCATGGTTTGTACAGCAATTCCAGCATGGCTTGTCTACTAAAACAAACAGAACAAAAAATGGGATATCTGATTAGGGGAAATGCATTTACAGTTGCCTGGGAAGAGCTGTGACTCTCAGCGTGTAATGTCCACAGAAAGAGAACAGGTTAAGATGTTAGGAAGAGACGCTTTACTGTGAGAGTGGTGCGACACTGGAACAGGTTGCCCAGAGAAGTTGGATGCCCCATCCCTAGAAGTGTTCAAGACCAGGTTGGATGGGGCTCTGAGCAACCTGATCTAGTGGAAGGTGTCCCAGCCCACAGCAGGGGGAGTTGGAACTAGATGATCTCTAAGGTCCCTTCCAACTCAAGCCATTCTATGATTCGATGATTCAAGAACAGACAGGCCAGTGACTGCTCCTGTCTTCTGCTTTTAGGGAAACATTTCTGTCAAGTTACCATTTCAGCATGTCACTAAGCTCCATGGGGTATTTCTTAGCCATTGACCTCTCCTCAGACAGGAGAGGCAGTGGAATGTGCTGCCTAGGTGATCCTAAGGCCATTTTTCTACCTGCATTAATTCAGCATCCACAGGTGCTGGCTCCCAGCATGGTGTCTGTGTTTCCAGGCTCATCTGCATGAGGCAGGTGACTGTTGCTCTCCACCAGCTGCCTGACAGAGCCAGCACAGCCCATCTGTGGGGACTGCACAAACATCATCATCATCTTTTCAGCCAGTATCGCCGGCAACACAGCTACTATCTGGAAGACTCCTGTCAGCTGCAGCAGAACCATCACTTCTATTGGTCAGGTGAAGATGCTGGAGTGTAAGTTCCTACTTCCATTCCAAATCAGTTGAGACCATTCCTCTGCAAGATCATCCTTGCTATTTCTCCACAGCTCTGTGAGTACACCTTACTTCCCAAAAGAAGGAATGCACAAGAACTGTTTTTTGTTCTCTTATAATTTTGTATTCCTCTGTGTTTCTCTCCTCACTCAATAATTGCCATTAAATCCATCGTTTTTCCTATCAGACCCATCTTTCTGTTGTTTTCTTTTGGGCAGATTTCTCTGCAGCTGCAAACACCTGCACTGGACAAAATAATGCGCAGCCACTGTATCTCATACCTGCCAAACCTGGTTGGACTAGGTTGTAGGTTCTCATACTGTTGCTGTCTGTGCACAGAGCAGTGCCTGCAGCCCACTGCTCTCATCTCCTGTGGTTACTGGGAGGGACTGGCACCAGTCAGATGGCCCTGTGCTCTCAGGTCCAAGCAAGATCTCACATTTTCTTCCTCACAGTATGAGGACTGCCTGCTTTCAGCCTCTGCCCCTCGTGCAGTGGCAGATTATGTCCATAGAGCATGCCCTCAAGATGTTGTGTCCTTTCCAGGCATATTAGGGCAATGTAGCAAGAGTTTATATGTGATGTTATGTTTGCAGCATGGATTGGTCTTGGAAGCATGGAGCAGATGTGTGCAAAACAGACCTTGCCATGGCTATGTGTGTGTGTGTGTAATGCTGCATCTATGGTCTTGGGAACATCTGAGTGCTGCTAGGGGGTGTACCTGTTTGATGCTTGTCTGGGCAATATGGAAGGGTGGGATTGCTGGAATCTGCTAATGAGTAAACATCACTTGCAGTGAAATTCTCATGATTTTAGACATCTGCGATAGAGACAGCCCCATCTGACATGTTCAACGTGTCTTACCTTTATATGGTTGATGAGAAGAAACAGGGCACTCTGCATTTGAGTTACTTTAGATTTCTACTTCAGAATTATTTTGGCAAACAAATACTGCTTAATTGAATGTAGTTTATTTTCAGTAGTCTTCTCTTTTGTGCTAGAGCTTTATTATGCTCTCTGTTGGTCTGGCATTGTGAACTGACAGTAGCACCAACTCTACAGTGCAGTGAAGTGCCTCTTGTACTGGTAAGTATAAGTTTAGTCATAGTATTGCAAAAATGGATAAAAATGAGAGAAAAAAGCAGTTACAAAAGATTTTTTTGGGCCTCATATTCTCACCTGCTGAGCTTTAGACAGCCAAGAGAGCAAAGCTAAATCGACTGACTGGAGTGTAGCTGTTGTTACAAAGTTATGGAAAGGCAGAGATAATACAAAGCTGGTCCATCATGTGAGTAAGCTTCACTGCAGTCAGCACTTAAAATTATAGCTATTGTTGCTGCCAGCAAGTCAGACAGTTACTGGTTGAAGACAATGCTCCTTAAGTATGTGCTTAAAAATAAGCTCTACCTTATGTTTCTTATTGAATCAGGGCTTTAGTTAACCTTTTGTTGCTATAATCGCTTTGCTTGTGTGTATGAGAAAAGCCCAGATTCCCAGGACAGGAAGAGCCCAATAACCCTGTCTTAAAAGTCTCTATTCTCCCTCCATATAAATTTGTGATAGCTTAATCATTCAAAATGTTATTGTTATTGTTCCCTGAATCTCAGCCACTGAGAAGAGGAGGAAAAGTGGTTTTGAAAAAAGTGCTTTGGTAATGTATTCTTGGCTATACCATTCACTCTCTCTTGAACTTTCCCAGAGGCATGTCCCTGGGCTAAATTTTAAGTGGTCCAGTTGGACCTTTCCTTACCTCTGTGAAGGTTATTTTAGCTTTTTCCTTTTACATTGAGAGAGAGTCAAAAGGCTTAGAAATGGGGAGTTTAATGTTCTTACTTCATTACTGTTTGTTCCATACAAACCTGACTTTAACATTTCAAGCTTAAGATCATATCTTTCTGAAGTTATTGATAAAGGTAGACATTTATGCAGCTTGTTTGACAGTAAATGAGATGGCTTTTAGCACTATGTAGCAGTCTCTTAGAGGAGTGCACTTAGATTTTAGGTCTCCTGGTATTATAAGAATATTATGCTCATTATTTACTGTGTTTATATTATATTTATTGAAGACTGCATTGCAGTAGTAGCATGAAGCCCTGTTCTCACATGTAATCCAGGTTGTAAAAAATATTAATGCAGGGCAAGAGAATGAAGTCCCTTCCAGAAAACTTAGAGAGAGATCTACCAAGAAACAGTTAACTAACAGTAGTCAACACGGTAGCCAAAGCATATGGTTTGTTTGTCCAGGTAAGGACCATCCTTTTCCTCAAAGTCTTTTTGTCTGCTGTGAAAACTTGACTCTTGCTGATACATGGTGTAGTCCTTCTGCAGCATGTTGTCATTTGTACAGACAAAATACTTGGCAAGGACCTGTGCTCTTCTGCCTGTATTCTTGGTTGTAAGCCAGATTTCTGAAATCCGTGCAAAAGTTTTGTCAAAAGGCATTTGTTAATGTCTTTCCACCCTCAAGCACAAATGGACCCCATGTAGGTTGATGGAAAATCTTGATTGTGCACAGTGTCCCACAGATGTCCCACAGCTGTCCTGCTTCCCACTGTCTGTCTATGGGCTGATTTCAGGCAAATTTGACAACAGGCAGAGGTATTAAAAGTAGGCAAGGTTGTATAAACTTTGTAAGAGGTGACTAAAGAGAGAGTGGAATATGAGCATTTGAAAGTTTGCCTCCAGCTGTTAATCCTTTCGGTCAACAGGACAAAAGCAACTTGATTGTTGCTCTGTATTCTGAAGAAGAATGGCAGCAAAGGTATTGGTACTTATTTAGTCAGTCAAATGAGAGACACAAATCCACAGAGAATCAGATGACAGTAGTTCTGCTCTTCATAGAACTACTTGTTCATGTTAGACAGAGGGAGACAGGGAAGTATAATTTACCAGGTATTTTAAAATCCAGAATTTCCAACTTGGATGGGAAGTGTGGCTTTTCCTGAATCCTGGTCTTTGCTTTCTCAAATCTAGTACACTGCAAGCTACCTTAATATCTAAGTTAATACTGAAAATAAAAATCAATGTGTGTCTTATGCTGTGAATAAAAGTAACCAAATAACAAAATATTTTGGGAGTCATCAATAGGAACTGGTTATGGGTTTTTTCATTGTCTCATCCTCGTTTTGCACATATAAGAAGAAAATTCAGTGCTGTATAAGAACAGAGGAGTGATTGTATGGATTCAGGATTCTCTCTCAGGGAGTGCCCAGCAGCAGATACTGTGGAAATTATGTCATGATATTTTCCTAGATCATTTTCCCAGCTCCAACAGTTTGTTGCTCAGATTTCCTGAATTTGATTGATGTTTATGTATCTTTTAGCCCCAAATTGATTTTGTTTTACATATTGGGCCAGCAGCTTTCTGGAAGAGGCTGAAATCTTAGCATGGATGGAAGCTGCTGCCTTCATTTAATATCCCTTAATTCTTGTATTGTAAGAAAGAGTGAAGAGTCTTTCCATATCCACTTGCTTTAGGACACCTGTAATGTAGCACAGTTGTTTGGTTTCTTCTTTTTTTTTTCTGATCCAAAAAGTCTTTCTCACACTGTAGCAGTATCAATTGTTGGATTTTCCTTGCTGCCTTTTTTGTGAACTTCTTGAGTTCTTCTGTACTCTTTTTGAGATGGGGAACCAGGGCAGCATGCTGTATTAAAGATGCTCTATTGATTAATGTAATGTCATGATGATAAATTATCTTCTATTATGTATTCGTCTTCTAGTTAATCCTAGCATTTTATTTGCCTTCTTGACTCTCTTGGGCACTGAGCTGGTGATTACATGGCTCTGTAGCCCAGCATCTATATCTAGATATATTACTTCAAGATTGTTTCCAAGGGGTAATAATAATCTACAAGTACAACATCTGATATAAAAAACCTTAGATTTTTTTTTCAGTGGGTATCTCATTTCACCTTTATCTCCTTTGCATTTATTTTTTGCCATTTTATTGCTGCTGCTCAGTATCATAGACTCCTTTTGCAGATCTTTGCAATTGACCCTTAATTTTACTGCCCTTAATAGCTTAGTATTCTTAGCAAGTTTTATCACCTCATTTTATTGCTTCTACAGTGAAAATTGCCTGTTTAATCTTTACTGTATTTGAACATGTACGTAGGAGTGATTAATCTGTTATTGAACCCCAGTGATTAATTTAGGCCCTGAAGCAGGAGCAAATGTTGCCTATGAAATGGAAGACCTTGTGGTCTCAGGAAGGGGTTTCAAAGATATACTAAAGGAACTGACCTTACAATCATGACTTGAACTTAGTGAGACTTTTCACTAACTCATTAAAATCTGAATGCTTTTGAAGAGATAATACAGCAAGCTTGGACAATAACTGATCATTTGTATTTCAGGAGAAAATGAAGTTCCCTCTGAAGATGCCCTAATACTACAACTGCACCTTGCAAAAGGGCATGAGAAATTTACTGAAATGCTAAAAAGCCAACAGCAGATCATTGCTGATTTGCAGAAAAAACTTGCTGAACAGCAGCACGTATTGGTTAGCCAGCAACGGGAGATTCTTGAACAGCAAAGAAAAATGTATGAGCAAATGGATCTGATCAAAGTCCAGTATGGCATGCTTTTTGATACAGTGAAACAAATGTCATTTCAGAGTTTGCAAGAAGATATTCAAAATTATTTTGAAAGTCATCTTCAAGGACTTCAGAACCAGGTCAGAAATCATCTCCAGAAGTCATACTCTGTGCATAAAGTAGAAGTGGATGCAAAAGTGATTAATGTTGGGGAGTCTTTGCTGGACTGTGGCCTTTGTGAAAGTGATGAATTTTGCAATTTCCAAAAGACACCTTCACAATGTGAAAAATGCACATTGTGTCCTGCTGGTTTTTTCCAAATGGCTGAATGTTCTGCAAACTCTGATCGGATTTGCCAGGTGAAATATAATTCTGCATCTTTTAGTTATTGCTTATGAAGTATTGTGTTGGACATACTGGGATAACATTCTGGAAATAGCTACTTGGAGAGCTAGAGAGGTCCAATTTGAAGCGTGTGTTTTACTGAGTGAGTCTATGGCACTTCAAAGTCTGCCAGAAGTTTGGGGGTTTTTTTGTTTTCTTGCTAGCATTTACTGCTCTAAATGACTCTGTGGTGTTGGGTGTGATGTTTTCCCAAAGCTGACAACTGGCAGGACTATGATTCTTTTCATGATGGCAGGAAAAGACATCCTAAAGCATTTATACTTATGCATGCTAAATTTGTTTATTTAATCCCATTCCACTCTACAGGAACTTCTAGACATCTCTGAAAAGCTTTACTAAGCAAAACTCTAAGTCAGACATTTATTCGTAAGTTTGAAAATGAGAATTGTCAGTTAAAACAAATGTAAGAACTAGTTCCTGCTTAAACATAACATACAATCATATAAAAATATAGAACATGGATTCTTTTATTGTTAAATACATTTTATTATAAAATAGATTTTATTATACAAACTCAACATGCAAGCAATATAAGATGGTTCTCTGTTTGCTTTCTGTCATTTAGAAGTCCTAAGATATATGGGAAACTTGATGTTTAAAGCAGAATTTTGTTTACCAAGCGTTGTCCCTAATTCTTGGCTTGACTTGAACCTGACCAGCTCATGACCAAGATATGAGAAGAGAACCTGAAAGTCACCATCCAGTTCCCTCTCTGCTAATCTCAGTTTTCTTTCATGCTAGCATTTAAATGCAAATGGAGCTTATTATTCTTTCCCTTTTCTTTCATGCTAGCATTTAAATGCAACTGGGGCTTATTATTCTTTCCCCTCTGCCTGCTGGAGAGTGAAAGGAGGCCTCGTTGACAGGAAATGCTGCTTTCTCATTTACCTTTCATGTGTGTTTTTTTGGTTAGCACCTTCCTCCCAGAGTAAATGTCCTTAAAATCCTTTCCTAACACTGGCTTGATTGTTGCAATGTCCTTAAGACACTTGAGTGATGCAACACTTGAGGATGTGCATCATGGAGTTAGTTGTGCCACCACTCCATAATGGAGCTCATCATCTGCACACTGCTAACTTTCTGTGGACACCATACAGTCTTTTTGGATACCTTGTTAAAACGGGTGACAAATCCAAATCAAGTTGTCTTGCTCCAATCAGCCCCTTCTGCATCCCTACATACACCCTTTACTGGCAGATGGGTGCCACAGAGCCTGAATAAGTGCCTGTTTCAAATTTAAATTGTTATGGTAAAGTGTTTCAATATGATTCTTGTGATTTATAGGACAGAGATGAGTGTACTGAATCTCCAAGCATTTGTGGTGAGAGGATAAAATGCCTGAATACTCCAGGTAAGTTATATTCTCTGATAATTAAAGAATGAACATAATTAGATCTTCAGGAACAAGCCAAAGAAATAGATAAGGACTTAGGCCTGTATGTTAGCTGGTAGTGACATGCTCAGCTTGCTGTAATCAAAGGGGTTAAAAAACACTCATCTGTAAGTTGATAGCAGTTCTTGTGGACCGTGGTCTATTTAGGACATTAATATCCACTAGAAGTGTTGGATGGTCCCTTTTGCCTTATTTTCATGGGGTTTTATATGCTTTGGTTTTAATTTGCATTTGTGACCTGACTTTCTTCTTGCTTATGCTGGTGCAAATGGAGTCAAAATCAAAGACATTATTCCTAATGAAGAAAAATAGTTGTCATTTTCCTTCTGCTGCTCTGGGGTAGATTTCTGATTTGATCTAACAAAGGTTCTTATAAGGCCTCCCTCCATCAATCTCATTCTCTTTCAGCAACAATATTGTCAAATATTGAAGAATGATCAACAGTTTCCATCATTTGTGGGGGCTTGGGGAATTTTTTTCAGCTATTTAAGAACAGATCTGTCTGGAGTTTTGCACTGCAGACTTTGCCTTCATTACTTCATTGCATTCTTATTGCAGTCAGACACAAGAGAGCAAAATTAATAGACATACTGAGCAAATTATATCCAGGTACTAGGTTTCTTTCTACTTGTCTAATTTTCCATCAGCCAAAAAAGCTTGAAAGGAACTCTGTGATCAAGCAGCATTTCACCAGTTGTGACCTGTACCTGAAGTCTCACAGTCAAATAACCAAGGAAAGGCTTCATTAGATTTTACGGTTTTCCTCCTCTAGACTTCTAACTTGTAAAAAGGGTGGTCTCTCTGAGGAGAAAGGGCTGTTTTCAGCTGATTATGGGTGATTTTGGACCTTTCCTACCCAGCCACTCTTGAAGAATGATGTGGGAGGGAATTGGTCCTAGGAAATGGTTAAAAGAGGTCATGGGTTCTCTTATATTGTCCTTCCTCTGGGCAGGAACTGTATAGGTTTGGATGGTGTTAGGGGGAACACCACAGGAAACTGGAAATGACTAGAGAGAGAGAGCACTTAGTGTTGCCTTGTGCAGTAAATGCTGCAGAGGAGGTATCATCAGTCTTACAAAAGAAGAGGTAAGACACTTTTAGCCAGTCTTAGTGGTGGGCAGTTAGAGGCAAGACAGCTTAAGGCACAAAATTTGAGTCAGCATTGGAAAGGTGTAAAGCTTTGTCTCTTCTTTAGTAAGAGATCAGGTTTGGTTGAGTTGGTGGTTTTGTGGAAGGAAGCCCACAAGACCTTAGCCCTAGGAAAGGAGAGCCACCAATGTGGTAGTCATTTGGTGTTGCTCTAGTCTGTGGCTTAGCAGAGGGAAGGCTGTAAGGAATTAAGGCACAAAATTTGAGTCAGCATTGGAAAGGTGTAAAGCTTTGTCTCTTCTTTAGTAAGAGATCAGGTTTGGTTGAGTTGGTGGTTTTGTGGAAGGAAGCCCACAAGACCTTAGCCCTAGGAAAGGAGAGCCACCAATGTGGTAGTCATTTGGTGTTGCTCTAGTCTGTGGCTTAGCAGAGGGAAGGCTGTAAGGAAT
>NW_008680900.1:18491-20437 GCF_000695815.1 Acanthisitta chloris | reverse complement strand
CTGTACAACTGTTGGAAGAAAGTAAGTGAGGGCAAAATACTGCCAAGAAACAGATGGGTAGTGATGGTGTGTCAGACCACAGAAAGACAGTAGCAATGTATTTGTAAAGAAAGGACTCTTCCCTTGATTCCTCTACTCCCAGTTTTAATGGTGGCTTTTAAATGCGTGAAAGCAAGCTATTTCCCATCACCTGGACAGAAATCAATGTCCTGTCAATGTTGTTCCCATCTGTCACGGAAGAGAGAATATTCTTTTTAGTTTATATTAGAGATGACTGCTACTTTCAGCCTCTCTGTTCATGATAGCTCATTATCTTATGCAAGTGTGATTAACGTGTCAAAAGGCAGGCTGAAACTAAAAGTCTCTTTTGGGAAATGTAAGGAAGATAGGGATGTGATCTGACATATGAGTTCCAGATGTTATATGTGGTTTCTTGAGCTGCACGCAAAGATTGTTGCATCTGTAGCAACCCATGTTCACTGTACAGTGTGAAGAGTGACAGAGCAAATGATAGTAAAGAAATATGCAACTAAGAGCCTCTCTTTCTTCACCCTTCACCCTTCACTTTCCTCTACATCATGCCTTCTTTCCCTGCTGCTTTTCCTTGCTTTTATCTGTAATGAGAGTTGTTAGGTTATTTGATTAAATGCTAGTCATCAAGGATCATAGAACCACAGAATCATAGAATCAATCCTGTTGGAAGAGACCTCAAAGATCACCAAGTCCAACCCTACCGTGGTTACTAGACCATGGCACTAAGTGCCACATCTAGTCTCATCTTGAAAACCTCCAGGGATGGTGAATCCACCACCTCCCCAGGCAGCCCAATAACAGTTGGAGGTATATAATCAGTGAAAATGGAGTCCAGTGCATCATTTTCTTCTTAGACAGAGAGAGTGGTCAGACTGTTTGACCAACAAATGGAGTCAACCAAAACCACCGTCCCTTGAATGCCATGTATGATAAGAGGACTTAGTGTAGAACACACTGTGGGATGCAGGGGAAGAGGAATGAGAACCTAGACAGACAGCCCCAATTTGTAATTAGCCATGTCAATATGTGATGATCCAAATTTGACACAGAGGGTTTAGAAAGAGATGGATTCCCCTACTTAGTAACAGTAGAAAAATACATGCATGGCTTACTCTAATTGCCTTGCAAATGCCTGGTCTCCACAAGTGGCAAGGGCTGGGCAATGTGCTGCAGAAAGACTCAATTTCAAAAAACCAGATTGAGTACATCTGGGCTGCTCACTGTTAAATTAGGTGTAGCAGTGCCCAGAGCAGGAGCCAGGAAGAAGTGGGAGGGGTCATCGGGCAGTAAAGAGCAGTAGGAAGCACTCACAGCAAGCTGCTGTGCTGGCTTTATGATGTTTGGCTATCATTTGCTGCTTGACCTCTTCTAGGCAAAGAATAGGGTGTTACTCTTGTCTCCATGTCCATAGTATAAAGCAGCCTGTGTGCAGCTTTGAAGTCACCTATTTGAAGTTCAAGCAGGGGGAACACCTGCTGCAGCAAATTGGTGCATATAGTCACCACATGTATTTGTAAAACTTGATATTTATAAAAATCTTTAAATATACTTGAAAATGTTTGAAAGAAATGAATAGCATAAAAAGTATTTCTAGGCTCTACTTCTACTATCTTCTCTGCTATGTGAACCAGCTGTATTTGTGTACTCAGGAGCAATTCATCCAGTATTTCTCAGTGATAGAGGAGTGTAGTAGGTTGACCCTGGCTACATGCCAGGCACCCACCAAAGTCACTCTATCACTGCCCTCTGCAAATGGGCAGGGGAAAGAAAATAAAAGGTTCCTGGGTTGGGATAAGGACCAGGAGAGATCACTCCCACTATACTGTTACAGGCAAAATAGACTCAACCTGGGGAAATTAAGTTGGAAGCAGGCAGAGGAGGTACCCCAGGTGCTGCAGCTGAGGATCTCCTGC
>NW_008680900.1:0-18451 GCF_000695815.1 Acanthisitta chloris | reverse complement strand
ACTCATGAGATGCCTGTGCTGGAGCAGGTTTGCAGGACTTGTGACCTCACGGGGGACTAATGCTGGAGCAGTTTGTGAAGAACTGCAGCTCGTGGGAAGGACCCACGTTGGAGGAGTTCAAGGAGGACTGCCTGACTGTCTTCTGTGGTGGGACCCCACACTGGAGCAGGGGAAGCAAAGATTCCCTTGCAGCCCATGGTGAAGACCATGGTGAAGCAGCTGTCCCCCTGCAGCCTGTGGTTAACAGGGTGTGGAGATCCACCTGCAGCCTGTGGAGGAGACCCATACCAGAGCAGATGGATGCCTGAAAGGAGGCTGTGAACCTGTGAGGAGTCTATGATGGAACAGGCTTCTGGCAGGCACCTGCAGACCCATGGAGAGGGGAGACACACGCTGGAGCAAGTGTCTTGGTAGGACTTGTGATCCTGTGGAGGACCCATGCTGGAGCAGCCTGTCCCTGAGGAACTGGGCTGCACCCTGTGGAGAATGACCCACGATGCAGCAGTTTGTGAAGAACTGTAGCCTGTGGGAAAAACTCCCACTGGAAAAGTTCATGGAGAGCTGTCTCCTGTGGGAGGGGCCCCATGCTGGAGCTGGGGAAGGACTCCTCTCCCTCAGAACAGTGGTAGAAGAAACTGACTGTAACCCTGGGGGATTATGCTGCTGGAGGGGAGGAGGTAGAGTTGGGAAGAAAGGAGTGGTAGGAGAACGGGCTTTTAAGGTGTGCTTTATTTTGTCATTATCCTGCTCTGATCTTGTTAGTAATAAAATCACTTAGCTTCCCCAAGTTGCATCTATTTTGCCTGTAACAGCATTCAGTGAGTGATCTCTCCTGGTCCTTATCTCAACCCATGGACCTTTTGTTATATGTTCTCTCCCCTGTCCCTTTATGGAGGGGAATGATAGAACACCTTTGGTGGGTGCCTGAGTCAACCCGATACAAGGAGCCATTGATATGAGAAGTAAAAGTAGTTAAGAAGTGTCACATGAACAATTACATCATGGTTAAAACTGAATTAGAAGGGAAAGTTGTCAGGTGTTTTTTTTTTCTGTGTTCCCTCTAGAATCTTCTTAGCTAAAAACTTGACTTTTTTTCAAATGGAAAAATCTTACTGTTGTGCAGTGAGCTGCTTTGAGAAAATGGTACCTGGTCTTAGAATATCCTCACATCATAAATTGTACAGTCCTACATATCTGTGTTAGTAGAGAATCATCATTTAACGGAATGAAATATGAATAGACAGTGATATGAGAGTGAAAAAACGAAGCTTGTATAAATTAACAGAGTGTCTGATGTTCTCTGCTGATTAATGCAGTATCAGAAGTGAATTCTAGCCAATATTCTGATCTCCTCTGTGGGCCAGGTGTGTGTGTACTTTCTTGCAGTTTGCAGTATGTGTGGTGAGTTTTTCTGTCTGCATCAGCAGTCAGCATAGCCAGCCCCACCCTGGGGTTAGCAATGGAGAAAAAATGGCTCGTTGGGATCCATGTCACATGCTCATAGTCCCAGTCTCAGCCCAGATGAAGGAACTTTCCAGCTGAAAAATAAAGCAAATGTATGACACAGGATTTAGACAGTAATGGATATTGAAGAAGATCTATAAGAAAGATGATTATTGAGTTTTTATTATGGTGGTATAAAAGAGTAAGCAAGTACATTAGCGATAACGTTTTGAGGCACAAATTACAGGTGGTTATTCTTTAGGGTGTCTCACATTTTGTGTGTTGATTTATATCCTGAAAGCTCCATGCACAAAGGTTTTGGGTTCTGGTTGCTCCAGCTGAAAGCTTTGGCAGCTGGCAGTGCTCCTGGAAAATTGCCATAGAAAATTATAGGCTGTTTTTAAATCCTGCTCTTTGGGTGTGCATTCTTTGATCCACTGAGGTCATGGTGTACCATTTAACAGCACTAAATTGCTTTATGTCAAATAAAGTAATTTCAAATGGCACATCTAGATTCTCTTTATTGTTTGCAGCAGTGGTTTACTTTAGCTTTATCACAACCACTGGTGTGCTGTGTCTTAGGGCAGTGGTTTTCCACTTTTTAAATGTGTGGGCTTCTGTAAAATGATTTTAAGTCTGCTGTTTACAGTTTTAGTTTTTCTACCTGTCTCTTGCAGGTTCTTTAAAAGCTGTACACAGAATGAATGCCCAGGGTCCCTGTCCCTTGGGGTGTGAAGCAGAGCTTTAGCAGTCACAGTGACAGCAGGGCTCCCCTGGAACATGACTGGGCAGGCTGTGCACATTTGTCTGTGTACAGGGGAACTCTCCATTATTTGCAAGGATCGTAGCTGTTCAGTGCACCAGTTAGTCACCATGCCTTTGACCTCAGGGAAGAAAGAGAGTGTCTTTACAGCAGTATCATTGTATCTGATATGTTACAGGGTTTGGGTAGAATTGTCCCTATGTAGCTCCTTTTCCACTCTAAACCATTGTGCTTGGCTTGTGCAAGGTGAGTAATGTCTAATATTTCCTCTGTTAGCTATCAAGGATCCTTTAATAGCACAAAGGGATCTAGCGTCATAACTTTCTTCTGTTTTCTCTCTTATGGATAGACATGTTATCAAAGATACTTTATTTGTGTTGCTGTAGAGTTCTTATTTTTAGCTTTTTAAAGGTCTAACAATAAAGATTATCCATTTCCTGTGAACAGGTGGTTTCCGATGCCTGGGAATTGCTGAGAAAGATGCAACTTTGGGAATGTGTGGAGAGGAATATTTCTTTAATAAGGAAATGCAGAAATGCCAAGCGTGTTTAAAATGCGAAGATGGAATGGTGGCCATGCCTTGCTCCACTGTCAGTGATACAGTTTGTTCAGCAGCCAGTGAAAACAAGCTTTCAGACTCTTGGGCTGCAAACATCATTCTACCCTCTGTAAAGTCTGGCATCTCTCAGGTCTACTCTGGCTTGAACTTGAAGATAAAGGGAAAGCTTCCTTGTGAAATCCTATCCATTGAAGATAGTAGCCTGGTATTCAGGCAGCATGGTCTGTTGTGGACTGACCTAAATTTTGCTGTAAAGCACAACTGCAGGAATTTTTTGCAACTTTCCTTAAAGCTTAATGGCAGTGAGGAAGGCTATGAACTGAGTGGTGTTCGGATTGAACAGCCAGAAGGAAAGTATTTCCAGAGCACTAGTTTAAGCTGCGCTGCTGAAGTGGAGCCCAGCCAAACTCTTTCTGTGTATTTGAGGAGCCCAAATCAATTCTGCAATCAAAGCAAAGACTTAAATATTTATGATCTTAATACCCCACTCAGTTTGTTTTGGTTGTCCCACGACACAGGTGCTGTGGCACTCACTGCACAGATGTCAACAGCAATGCATTACCAAACCAACTATCGACCTAGCTTCAAAATAATTTCTGTTTCTGACCCTTACATGCTAAGTTTATCTCATGATGGCAGAGCTATAAAGTTCACTGAAACTGGTGTTGTCAAATTTGTTTTTCACCAAGCACTGTATTCCATGGGTCATACATGTGTCCGAGAGGGCTTCTCCTTGGTTTCGTATATCAATAGGAATGGTACCAACAGAGAATTAATGAATGTGTTTAAATCTGGGGTCAATTACAGAGACACATCAATATCTGCTTCTGGGGCCACAAAAGTGGGTGCTGGAGATCTGGTTAGCTTTGAGATACTATCTCCTGCACAGTGTAATGTTCGGTATTTTGGAGACAGTTCTGGAATTAGTATGTTTAGCCTCATCTGGATTCCTTCAGCAGTTTCTAGTGCCATATCAGCCACAGTTTCTGTTACAGGTCTGCCTACTGGAGCTGTGAGAAACAAATTACTGGATTTCACCCAGATCTCATCCAATGAGAAACAGATACAGCTGGTTTCCTCTGGACAGCTTGCTCAGAAGTATTTCATTTTTACTGAAAAGGGAGTTGTCAGCCTTGCATTTAACTTAAAGCTAATCCACTCATGCAATGTGCTCAAAATGACTCTCAATCAGTTGTCCATGGATCACATGCAACCAGTACCAATTGCTCAGCAGATTGGAGGTCAGATGCCAGAGGGAAGCATATGGACCAGTGTGTCCCTCCGTGCATCTTTCCAAGTACGTAACGGAACATTGATATCAGTTTCTCTTGACTGTGTGCGTGGAAGAATCAATCAGATTGCTCATGAACATGGAACCAGTATATCTATTTTATGGATTTCATCTTAGTTTCTGTTCAGTGAAGTTAGCACAGAATTGGGGTTTAAATTGTATTTGGATTTTACTCTGATTCTATACATATTTGACACTGTGTTGACATGAGCAGATCATCCCACCAAAAGGCTCTCAATTTTCGGGATGTTTAAGTGTAATCTGGATTGAATGATCAGTATTTAAAGAAAAGAAGTTTTCATTTTTCCAAGTTTTTAATTCTCTTGACATCTTCAGGCAGGGGAACCTTAAACTCACATCAAACTTTCTTTTATTTTTAATATAGCAGTCTCTTAAAATTGGTTATTTCTGGACCACAGAAAATTGCAGTTGAGGGTAAATACCTTTTAGTACTGTAAGTGAAAGCACCACAGCCAAATAATGGAAAGCTTTCAGTTTTTCACTCAACAGGCAAATAACAAGACTAAATGCACTTTGAGGCCAATTTTTTCTAAATGTTACAAAATGTTGTGCTTTCTGTAAATGGAGAGAACATGCTTCAAACTACAGGTGATAATATGGTCACACTGGAGTACACTTTCTTATTATTATAGAAAAGAACTGGGTCAAAAATAGAGCATTGTTTTTATAGCAAAAACAGTGGAACTAATGACTGCTCTAATTTCATTTGGAACTAATCTACATTTAAGCAGTTTGGGAAGGCTTTTCCCCATTTTTAGTTTTTCCAGTGAAAATTTGCAAGATGTGAAGGAAGGAAGTCTGTTCTAAAAAGTAAGATGATATAGGCAAAAAGAAAGAAGTACTAAAAGAACATCTTGAAAATAAGACTTCTGAAAATTAAGCAAATTTTTATTCCATTTCTTATAAATAATAAAGTATTTTTCTGACCAAAAAGAAACACTATTCACAAAACCTATTTATTTTGCTGAACAGGTACTTAATTGAAACAGGTTTGGGTTTGGTTTTTTTTTGTTAAATCACTCATTTGATTCAATGAAAATTAAGCAAATTTTTATTCCATTCCACCAGAATGGTGTATTCATTGTCACTTACTTTTGTCTCCTTCCAGCTCTGCCCTCCAACTGTTCTTTTTCTAATCTATGTAGAGTGTTTTCTCCTATTTTCTCCTTTTTCCTCCACAAATGCTGCTTCACTTTCCTTTCTCATTTCTTTTGTTAGGAGCAAATGGTGCACCTTGTCACATCTCTTTTCAGCTTTCTTTCTTCATTCCTACAAAAGCATAGATATTTGTGTCACATATGTAATTATCCAAGAGGGACATTAACAATGCACTTGCAGGTTGCCTTAAATAGACCTTACTGAAGTGGAATATTATGCACAACATAACTTTATAGTGTCTGCCTGAGTATGTATATCTATACTATATGTACATTGCTGTGCTCTTCATCTGTTTTGGAGTTTGGCACATTGGTTTTGCTGTATAGTCTCCTGCTACAATTTTTTGTAAAAGAACAAACCCAAGTGCAAGACTTCTAACCGGTGGTTGTATTTACTTGTAACTTTATAACTGTGGCCTTAACACCTGAAGTTGTCTTTCCATCATCTTTTTTTTTTTTTCTTCAAGAGTATACTCCAGGATTTAGGCTTTGCACAAACTGCTTTCCTGCTCCAAATACAGAACAGTAGTTTCTGTTGGTTTTTAAGTCTAAGCAGTCCATCACAAGATGCCTCACTGGGCATTATGTTGCAGTCAGCCTGTAAGTACACAAACCAGTGATCCTGGTGTCCCCAAAGTCTGTCTGTGACAGAGATCTCAGTGCCTGTGTGTAGCCACGTGTTCAGCATTTGCAAAATCCTGTTATTGTTACAGAGGATGTTTTGTAGTGGTAGAGAAAGACTGCTGGAATGAGAGTGTGTGTATCTGTTGTGCACAGAAGAGCTGCATTATCTAGGAGCAGAGCAGTGTTTCTGGAAGTCTACTGGGACTGAACAAAGATGAGGTGGCACAAGAGTTAAAGTTTTCTGACATATCCATCTGCTTTCTGTAGAAGGATGAACGTGATGCAAAAGGATCTCTGCAGAGAGCAGACCTGGCTATTTCTAAGAAAATATTTCTAAGATAAGAGTTCAGGGGAAGGCAATGTTAGAGAAAACTAGAAATGATGTGCTTATATTTTTGGTTTAGAGAAAGGTAAGGAAGTCACTTTCTCACAGACAGAACCCTTTATTTTCTGTTGCTGTTTTGTGCTATGCAGTTGTGTTAAAGTCTGTCACTTTGCAGTATTATGACAACTTAAGAGTCATTCTAGATTTAAACCTGTGTAGCCAATCTCAGAATATGGTGTAAAACATAATCTAGTACATCTTTAGCAAAGTGCAAATGTTACTTGAATATAATAAGCATTTGCCTGTATATGGCATGTTGCAAATCTGATGGTATGATTTGTATGAGTATGCTTTATTTGAGTGAGATCATGAGATCACTGGAATTGCTTGAACAGGGAAGAGAATGATGCTCCAGTTCTGGATTATGCACATGGTGGTATTGTATTATGTACTGTGTGGTGGTACTTACATTTAAATGCACCATTATTAAAGGATGCAGAAACTACAAGGAAGGTATAAATGAACATTATTACAGCTAGAAGAGGTTCCAGAGTATGAATTCTTCAATGTAGTAAATCTTTTCAGAGGATTCTGGTGGGAGTGCCCAGAACTGCCCTTAAATTCAGAGTAGATTTTTAAATGCACAGTGGCAGAAACACAGTATTTTGCATTCATCTGGTAGTGATAATAGATCTAATAATGTTTTACTCTTGTCACCTGTGATAAGGCACTCAAATGATGAAAAAATGCCTAATCCAATAGCATTAATTGCTATTTTCAGCAAGCTTAGCCTTACTTCAGGCAAGAAAAATTTGATCATTTGAGCCTCTTTTGCATCTCTCCTTTTCCAAAAAAGTAAAGCCTGAATCTGTAATTCAGGCCACTCACTGACCTTGGTTATAGCAACAGGAATTTGGAGTCAGTGTGTTGGAATCAGTTTGGATTTATGATAGCATAATGACCAGCATAGTATATAGCCTTTGCATCTGTGAAAATTATATCTGTTGCCTCATACCATGCAACACTAAGTGGTGCACTATGGTCCTGAACAAGATAAAGTTCAAGAGGAATCGATGCACAGTGAATGCTAATTTTATGGCACTAATCCCATTTGCTGTACTGAATTGCATGTTTTATTGACAGGTATCTCTTATTACTTATATTTACAACTTTTGAACTTTTTTTTGGTATGGTTTCTTTCTATTAATGGCACAATATAATACTGTGAAGTATAGAATTAATTTAAATTTTTTTTCTTTTGCATCTTTTGATACCACGTTCAAGAATATGGTTAAAATAGCTGGAGATGGTCTCTCCAATCCTTTCTGCCATATAGTGTGTCCAAAGGAAGTATTCATAATGTGATAAAGTAAGTATGAGGCTGGTAGGATCTGGCTGTACAGAAAGAGTTTAAGGTAATACATCCAGGAAGGCAAGTGGTTATTTCACTGTGTTATGCAGATAATGGGCAACATGTTATAGAAAACCCAACCATTACAGAAGGAAAATAATTTAGGTTGCATAGTGCTGATCATACAAGAGGAAAAAGAATTTGACTTTACAAAACCCTGCATCGTTTTGTATTGGGAAACATTTTGCATGTTCAGAGTTTTTACTTGAGTATATTTTATTGGAAATGCATTTTTTAATATTTTCTATGAAGTCAAAACTGGGCAGAATATGTTAAGTCTACTTTAATATTGTGGATGTTCCTCTGTTCTGTGGTCTCTGCAGATTGCAGTACACTGTAAAAACTACATGAGTTTCAAGTGGTGCTTTTTATGAAATTTCCTACTTTGAAATATTACCTTGTTTTAAAAATATTGTTTAGACACTTGCCAATGTTAATATTATATTGTAATGTTTTAAGAGAACTTTACTGAAATAAATAAAATGATAAGTCTTCATTAGTGGTTTGGGTTTTTTTTTTCTGTTCTGAGGAAGACTAATTGCAGCTATTGCATTTTTTACCACTGGCTCTTTTGGAGTCAGTACTTCACAGATGTTGTTTGAATTAGTCACCTGTGCTTGCACAGTAGAACTAAACAGGAACAGTAATAGTGCACATTTCTCCAGATATCTAATCTGCCTGTTCCCATTGTAGATCTGAGAAGATGAAAATTGCAAAAAGAGTCATACAGTTTATCCTGGTCACGGCTACCACCCTAATAATACAGAGAAGAAAGAAATTTGTCCTGCCTTAGTGTGTAATAGTCTGTCAGGTATGGAAGCTGTTATAGTGTTGTGGGGGGTCATGTGTTCTCAGTAGAAACTCTTATTATTTTAAATGGTACAACTGTTTCTTCTTTTTGGAGATGTTATTGTTTATTAGATGTGAAGGAAAGAGAGGCACTGTCAAATGACCTCCATTTAGAAATAATTTAGAAGCAGATTCCTGCAAAAATGTATTTCAGCCTTTTCCATTAAAAGCAAATAAAAGAGAAATTGTATCTGATGATTTCACCAATTGATGTGTACTGACTTGGAGGACTCAAAGAAGTAATTCTGATAAGAAGGGGATTACAGACATCATTAACATAGCCTAAATTAGCCAAGGATAAAATTCAGAGGAAAGAGAAAAGAAGTGAGAATAGAACAATCCTCCCCCGGGCTGCATCAATAACTGCCCCTTCTCTTCCAACCTTCAGCAGCTGATACTGTTAATGCCCTTTCCCTAACAGCCCAAACCACCTTGATGTTTGTCCACTGTGTACATGGCTCTCTCAAATTCACCTTACATTTCTCTTCAGGGGTCTGATATTCACTTGCACAACATCCATCCATCCGTGCCTAGAAACACACTGTGTGACCAAGCCTGGTGCCTCTTCCTCTGCTTGGAGGGTTTGATTTAAAATAAGGCTCAGAAGGTACTAACTGTGCTAGTGGCAGTGCCTGTGCTGCCTGACAGTAATAGGCAGTCAGGGGACCTCAAAACAGCTCAGTTGCCAATTTGCTGGACTTCAGCATCTCTGTATTTGCACACCTATATGTCTTTCTCTGTCTGGCTCTGGATGTATAAAAGCCAAATGACTGCAAAAGAGGGATCCAAGAAACTCTTGTTTGTGTTAAATACTTGAACTGTTATTACTAAAACAGAGTTCCTTGGCCAGCTGCAGTTTGCATAGCTTCCTTCAGTCCTTCCTTGGAGCTCTGCAGGCATATTGTGACCTGCAGCATTGCATCTTTTGTTCACAGGCTCTTCAAAGAGAAACTAACTGCTCTCCAGACCCTCTGGTGCAATCCAGTTAAACGGCATCTCTTGAAAGTAGCCTTAAAAGACTGGATGTAATTTCCTCACTAGAAGGGTGTTAATGCCTGGCTTTAGCAGAACCTTGAAGTAAAAGCCTGTCATGTTTATATATATCTAATCTCCTTGGTTAAATAGCATTTTCTCTAAAAGAACTGTGGCAAAAAGGATTTTTAAAAGTTCCTGCATCTTCTCATAAAAACCAATGTCTATAACTTTTCCCTCTGCCATTTTCCCACTGGAAAGGTAGAGGAAAGAAAGGGAAATAAAAAAGGGAAGGTTGGGGAATGGTAATGGAGATAAAAGGGGAGAAGGAAAAAGCAATCTCCAGTGTTTAGGTAATTTCATGTATAGGTATTGGGAATCATTTTCTTCAGAACTTTCTGATAGGAATTCTTGGGTTTTCAACCAGTTGTAATTTCAACTGAAAATTATGTCTATGACATTTGGCTTCATTTCTGTCTCTTCATTAAAGCACTCACCAACCCACCAACTTCTGTGGACTTCAGTAACATTTGAGTATCCTAAATATGCTTAAGTATTTTGCTCAGCAGAAACATTAAGTTGGGTAATTGGGTTAATTAAATGCCAACTTCTATTGGGAAACCTCTGGATATACTTGTGGGTTTTAGCATGCAAACCTCAGTTTTCATCATTACCTCCTAACTATGTTTATATTGGGAACTGCTTCTCATTAGATAAATGAGCCTTCACTTGACTGCTAATGGTACCTTAAATTCTCCTTTGGGTATTTTTCTATTATACTGCAGTCAATAATGTAGACATGTGCTAAGTGTCTTCAGGACCTCTGTGCATGTGGGATGTCAACAGAGTGTTCTGGTCACAGTTATGTTTTCTTGACTTGCTTCATTGTTTTGAATCATAAGCTGAATTCAGCTCAGCAGTCCATATGATAGATATGGGCTTTCAAAGCAAGTTTGACCTAGTGAATGATTTAGACTGGTAGTCACATCTGAGTTGCATGATTGCAGCCTTCCCTTCCAGAGTATAAAAAATCTTCTGAGAAAATTCATAGATTAAATGCAGGTGTCTTGAGTAAAGAGCTGGAGATGCTTTGCATCAAACTCAAATAAAAGCCTCATACTCTACTCAGAAGGTCAAAAAAGTAAAAAGATTTAGTATATACTGTAAAATACACTGTTTGTTGAAGGAGAAGTACATTTGTTGGTTTTATTAGGAGAGGAGAATGAAAACGTGTGCTTTATACCAACTAGATAAGACAAATTGCTTGAGATGCCTTTATGCTTAAAATACTCTCTATTTCATTTCTTCTTGAACATGTACCTAGATTTGTTTAAACCTGTGCTTCAAACTGCTGCCATATCAGTAACTTGGGTACAGTCTTGATTTGTGCTAAAACCTTTGAGGATATTTCCCCCCTGTATGCCAGACAAACCTAATACATTTCAAACACATCTGACCAGGCCTTGGAAAATAGTGTCCAATACTGCATGACTGCTAAGAGATGCAAGCTATGTGATTATGGCTAAGGTGGTAGGTGTTATTCTCAGCTGCTTCAGCCTCCTGAAGCCCTTTTCCCAGGGTGGTGAAGCTTTTTCCCATCTTTTGGCCTTGCTAGAGGTGTGCAGTGGCTGCTGTCTTGGTGGGGAAGCTGCGAATACATGGGTTTGGTCAGCCATTCATGTTTTTCTTCCCTCTGATTCTGGTTATTCTGCCTTTCAACTTCCTTTCATGGTCATCCATGAGGCCATAAATCCACTGTTCCCACATCTCCACCCTTGATGTGCACCTTTACTCCTGCTGTCTCATGTTTCGGTGTGTGTCTGGAGTTTGAACTGTTGGCTTGATGGTGGTAGGCTTCCCTCTCCTACTCAGCTGTGCAGCACCACATAAACACCACAGAGCTCTGAAATATTAGATATGTGCATAACCAGAGGCAGTTTGCCCTCTTTGAACCTGCTTACACCCTTAGAAGACCAGGGTAGTGGCATTTTCATACCTAGAGGTGACCTGTTTCCTTGGCAGTGCTCTTGCAGCATTTCACACCTCTTGGTACCATCCTTTGCTCAGACTAAAGCTGTTGAAACATTGATGGCCTTGAAAACTTCTTTCAGGATGTGTGTATGCATGTGCACTTGAGAATTCACTTATATCCTAGGAGAAAAGGGAATACCTCTCTTTTCTTACCTTTTCAATTGCTCCCAAAGTCAACTATATAGAAAAGATCTGCTTTTGTCCAATTGTCCAGTCTTTCTGGCACTCAGTTTCCAGAGAACAGAACACAAAACAGTGTGTTTCCTATCCTGCATATAAGATAATAAATACCTACAGTATTATTGGTGTGCTACTGCTAAAACATATTTCAGAATTAATAATCTTTGAGTTTGGCCAACTCTGCAGGTATTTAAATCACAATGCAGGCATCAGTCTTTGAAGTTTTGTTTCTGCCCAAGCTGGGCACAATATTCTTTGATAAGAAACAGGTCAGAAAGCGTGTGGAAACACTGATGAAACAGGCCAGGCTGGCTCTGTGAGAGGGACCCTTGCTGAAGCTCTGGAGTCAGTGTGATGAAGAGTCTTGCTGCAGCCTGGCCCTTGCAGCAACAGGATGTACTAAAATTTAGGAATGCCTGGGGTGTGTTGAGGTTATTTTGCTGTTGTAGCATTTTTGTTGCTCACCACTATACTCCTAAGGGTAAATACTGCTTTGCTTGGAAGGCTGCCTGTATTCAGTGTTGTATCTAACAGCAACTTAAGGGAAATTTGTTCCAGGGGCCCAACCTGGTTTGAATATCTGAATAAAATGCCTACAGATGCTTGGAGATCTTCCTGAAGTGGGATGAGTTTTCACAAGTCAGTAGGGGCACAGGGTACATCATTTGACAACAGAGAGACCTTAGGTTGAAACTGTAACATATGCCCTTCATTTTTGTATTGTAAAAACACCACTCCAGTGGATTCAATGTGGGATTCTGAACCCAAAGAATGTACTAAGGTCCATGTTAGGGTTGGGGGTATTCTTGTGGGTATTCCTTGACTGATAAATAAAACCTCTTTCTGACATAGCTCAAGAAGACAGAAGACTTCATTCTGCCTGGGCTCCTCTGTAGTTCACCTCATCTGTAGCATTTGCTCCATATCACAGTGTCTCCCAGGAAACCAGCAGATACAAAATCACTGGACTTGACTCTATTAACCAAGTACTGAGGGCTCCTAGTCACATGCATCTAAATTTCTGGAGTGAAACATGAACTCTCTGCTGCAATCATTATTTCCAGCCTTCTGAAATATCTGCATGAATCAACTTTGTTCTAATAAATAACCACTTTGAAACAAGTGTTTGAAGTACAATATTTTTGGTAAATTGAAAATCCTTGTTTCAATAGTACTACAGTTACTGACAAGCTACATCACTGAGGTCTGGATCCTTGCTTCAATGGACAGATACTCCATCTGTATTCAAAGTCCAGACTTCAAAACTAAGATACCCTTAGCCAGCACCAAGGTAGCACCGTAGCCCTGTTAACAGCCGTGCGTTCGGCGCTGGGCAGTGGCAATGACTGTCTCTGCATCAGAAGGATGGGTAGCTCTGTATGATTGGACCCTGCAAAAAGTAACTTTCCCCCAACCCCTCTCCCCATTCCTGAAACACCTGGTCCTCCCATTCAAAAGCAGGAATTCATGCATCCAACACTGGCGTTTCCTCTGCTGCAGTGGCCTCAGCCCATGTACAGACACATTCCCTCAAACTTCACATTTTTGTAGCCAGCCAGGGGAAAGGGGAAAGCCAAGGTGGGCACTGGCTGCAGTGTCTGGTCAGGCAGTGGGATTCCCTACAAGCAGGGAGGGCTGCACATGGGGGGCTGTAGCAGCCTATGGAGAAACAGAGCCAGGAAAGAACTTTTCTTATTTCAGGGCCACTAAATGCTGGTTGTGTTCACATTGCCCCAGAGGTGTTTCTGTGCCCATCAAGGCTGCCAGTAGCAGATTTGTCTGCAATTTTTGGTTCAGTGGAAAGCTCTGTGTAGGGCAAGGTCTTATTTATCACTGCCTTTGCCGAGCAGGCATAAAAGTGGCAATAATAGTTAGTTGCTAAGGGCAGGAAAAAGGCAGATCCCCAGCCCTGGGAAAGGTTTGACAAATGGCTGCTCACTAGATTGGAGGTGTTGCTGACTTGGAGACAGATGGGCTCATCAGTTGTATGCAGGTAATGCTGCAGGTAAATGAGAGAAATTACTGTAGGCATAGCTGAGGTAGGTACAATAACCTCTTTATCTCTATTGGCATCTTTTGCCTTCATAGTTAACTCATTTTCTTTTAAAGAGACCTGGAAGTGAGGGATGAGTGAGATGAGTGAGCTCTTTGGGCATAAAGAAAAGGATATCTTTTGGCTTTGGTGCCATCCATTAAACAGCTGTGTTTGTGACAAATCTTTGCCCCAAAATGTTTTGTTACAAGTTACATGATCAGTTATTGGCAATCAGATTGGCATCTGATTTGCAATCAGTTATGACAGATTTTCGTTTAGTCTTTGTTTTTACAAATTTTTGTTTTTTGTATTTCCTTATGTGTATCACAATATGTATCAGCTGATATTCACTGTAACCTTTTGTTAGAAATTTCTGTACAGACTTAGATAAGTGGTAATTGAATGTTAAACCCCCATACACTCCTTCTCAAAAGAAGAGCAGCACACAGTCTGCAGCTTGCCTTGTGCAATGTTTTAAGCAATACAGATTTGTTATATTTCTCCTCTCATATTTCTGAATGAGTAAATCATTGTAAAAATAAATATGTTTCAGGTAGAGTTTTTTGGGGCTTGAATCTATTTCTGAATGTGAGCATCCATGTTGACATGCCTTAGGTGCCCTGAGGTCAACACTGAGGTCTTCAAAGACTGAACTAATCTGACAAAAGAAAATGCTCAGATCAGAGCATGTAAGAATGAAAACAGAGAAGGTCACAGTCACTCCCATCCCTCATTTTCTGTGGATTCCAGCTAAACCCTTAACTCTGTTTGATACAATGGGATGCATTGGTATGCTTTATTAGAAAGAAAAAACATATGTGCGGGAAGAAATCTGGAAATTCCTCCAGAAATTCCTCCTCACAGACCTTGAAAATGTGTTTGGGCTTAAACTTTCATGGCAGATCTCTTTCTAAAGACAATTTGGATGGGATTATGTGCTCTTGACACTTACTTATTTTGATCTATCTTTTTGCATCTTGTTGATATTTTAATTTAGATGAGGTCTGTATTAATAATGACAAATGTGTTGTCTTCAACCTTCTAAGTGAATCAATGCTTAGTCACCTATCTTCCCAGGCCAAACAGTCTAAAAGGAAACAGTACCTTTGGCAAACTAACCAAAGACAGGCAGGACAGGATGTGTCATTCCTCCTTGCCACAGATCACCTTGTGCAATTGAGCCACAGAAACTAACCAAAGACAGGCAGGACAGGACGTGTCATTCCTCCTTGCCACAAATCACCTTGTGCAATTGAGCCACATCTTAGAGAACTGCCCTGTTTTGAAGAAAGGCTGTTGCCAAGATTTTGGAACAGGTTTTCAGAACAGATTATGACACTCAGAGCTCAGAACAGCCTGAAATCACTTCGGACTACTCTATTCACTGTGGACCATTACTTAGCTTTTTCTGGTGCTCTTTCTACTTATCTCCAGATTTCTTAAAAGGGACTGAAAGACTATTATGTTGCCTTTGTTTTCAAAGCATCCACACCTGAGAGCCCTGTCCTCTTTCTTCTTCACTCTGTTTCTCAGCATAGCACTTTCTGCTATGACTGATGAGGAAATAATGATTGTTCTAATTGTTTCTTTGCTCTAATCAGAACAAAGTTTGCCAGACATGTTATAGACTAGAAAAGAAAATTGAAATACAGAGCAACGAAAATACAGCCTGAGCATCAGGTAGTTTATCAGACAGTCTATTTACCTATAACTGGGCAATTCCTTCATCTTCCCTAAGTTGAGAAGACTTAGCCCCTTCTTCCAAGCTGGGAGGTGTGCTGGTTTGAAGGCAGAAGTGAACAGAGCTTTATAAAAAGTTGGATTTTTATGGGTATGATTGCTCATTTCCTTATCTCTTTCCACTGAATTTTTAACAAAATTACTAGCTTACGAAGAGAGATATTTCCTTAACCTTTATTTGATCCTGCAGTACAGAGCCTCAAACTACATCCATGTTTTCCTGCTACATTCAGGGGAGAAAGTGTCAAATGTCCTTAGAAATGAGCATGGCCCCATTCCCTGGCAATGGTCTGGTGGCCAGAAGCTGGAGTTTTGTTATATTTATATTCCTCCCAAGCAGTTTATTGTTGACCTGTATCAAAGGCACAGCTCTGGCTGGATGATGGGTACAGGTGCTGTGTTCTTGTTTTGATTTGGGTGGTCTGACCACTGAATGCTGCTATGACTGGGCAGGCAGCTCAATCTATTTCCTTTTGCTACTTTAAAAAAAGGATGAAGGACCACTACACTACAGGGGTGTTATGAGGGTAAAATTCATTGCTAATGACTGTGAGGTATTCAGATGCAGTGGTAATGAGGCTATATGAATGTCTGGAGTATGTGCTTCACTGCACATCTGAAGCAAAACACGTCTGTTTCCTTGACAACCCCTCTGCATCTGTACCATTGTAGCTGCTCTCCACCGGACCTGGAAATATCGAGCATCATTACTGAATCTTGCACACATTTTGCTCCATTCATATTCTGCTCTTAAAAAATAATCTGTTTGTTGAATCGACAGCTCTGAATGGTGCAGGCCTAATCCTCCCTATTCCTGCCCATCTCCATCTCCCTCCCCAGGGATGCAGTTCCCCTTTTTCTCAGCTTAGCCCTCTGTTTACAGCAGAAGCCTTGGGGTCACTCCACCTTTGGTGAGAAGCAGCAACACTTCTCTAAGCAGTGCACAAATGTGGTAATCTAGAAACACATCATGTCCATGGTCATGCACTGCCCTTGAGAAAATTAAAACAACATGAACTTTCTGAACAACAATTAGTGCTGCCATCTGTTACTGTCAGCAGATGTACGTGATAACCTTGTGTTCGCTTCCTTGGAAAGAGCTGTGTGTATTTCACTTACGTTAGCCATAAAATCTTTTCCTCTTAGTAGTGTAGAGATATGTGATATTATCTAACAGTTTTATTCTGGCTTGTGTCATGGTTGTATGAATGTCTTTACATAAAACAAATATCAAAGAGATCTGCAGCTCTGAGCTGTATGCAGTCACTGCTTCTACACTGGTGAGAGTTTAGATCCCATGGAAGCCCAAGGACTGATCATGTGAGAAAGTGCTCACCACAGCATGGAAACCTTGTCCAGCCTCATCCTCCTAATGCAGCCAGTGCCTGTGTCCTCCTTTGAACTCCCATGTGTCAAGATTATTGGGGGCTGCCAAAGGTCCAATCCTACATATGAAGGAAAGCAAATAGGTCAAACAGTTGTCACCAATTAAAAACAAAACCTTCAAGTTTCAAGAGGTTAGTTCTTTTCACTGTCAGTCTAGCCTGATTGCCATGTTAAGATACAAGGGAAATGCAGGCAAAAAAAAACAGTCTAGCCTGATTGCCATGTTAAGATATAAGGGAAATGCAGGAAAAAAAAAAAACCCTATTGGAAACACACCTAAGTTCAAATTCTGATGCTCTGCTTATTCCCAGCACCTGCATCTCTGCAGCTTGATTCCCTCAGGGTTCTCCCCACTGAGCACTGCTTCACTTCTTACATCTCTGTTCATTAACAGGTTTGCAGCTCTGTGCTCTTGCACTGGGTGATCTCCCAGGAGAGAGGGCCAAACAAAAGAGTTAAGATGTTGCAAAACTGAACATGAACATCACTTTCTACTGAAGAAACATTTTATGATTAAAAGGAAACTGAAGCACAGAATGTGGGCTACGAAGTCTGTCCTGTAAATCTGCCCAGTCGTTCCGTGTTTATCTGAGCATGATATTACCACAATTATATCTTTAGTGGGAGTGAAACCTCCAGCCATTATCTAAAGGCTGGAATATGAACAGATATAAAGGAAGGGAGAACCTTGCTTACTTCTGGCAAGCACTGCAGGCAGATCAAGGAGACTTTTCTCTGTGAGATCTAGGAAGATTATACTAAGAGTTTCTCCTTACAGGGCATTTTCCACCTCTTTCATTTTTATATATTTTTTGCTTAAAATAGTTTGGTCCCTATTAAAAACTGTTTCTTGGAGCAATATCTGTTGCAAATGAAGACATAAGGAACTGCTCTACAGTATCCTGGGAGACCATTTTTCCATTTTAAAATCAATGCTAATTAAGTGTATGTACTTTAAGGTTAACATAAATCAGTTCCAAATTTACATGCTGCCAATATCTTACAAAACATCATTTGCCTTGATTTTAATGAGATCTTCCCTCGGTGTGTTTTGTGCAAGTTAATTAATTAAGTGCTTTTGTTTTTACATAAACATAAACACAGACACATATAGTAACTACAAATGAAGAAAAGGTGAAGAACAATGGGAATTTAGCTTTTTTGGCCAGATGTGTTTTGAAATTCCCCTTAGGTATAGGACCCTCCTGAAACCAGATCTTCTAAAACATCCTAAGTAGGCTGTTGGGAAAAATGAGAAATGTCCTTCTCTGTGCTTGTGCAAAAGCACTGACACAGATGCCTAATGCCAGGACAATGGTCACTTTCTGCAGCTTTTATGTAGGAGTTAAAATTCCTGGAAGAAATAGAACTTCTCTCCTCCTGGTTTCTAACTGACTGTTTTATGCAATCAGGTGTACTGATTTTTGTTAGGATGTCCAATCTCTCTGAAAATTATTAAGGGACTTGAGCATTTTTCCTGCAGGTATTTTAAACATCTGAGCATGGACACAGCAACAGAACTGCACTATAGAAAGTGTACAGAGAACAGCAGAATGTTCTTTGCATTTGATGTAGAAAGCTTTGGCACGTGACAAAGAGATTTTATGGTACACATGTTTGCTTTAATGAGGGGCAGGGTAGGAGAACATATATATATATATATA
>NW_008680899.1:11036-37344 GCF_000695815.1 Acanthisitta chloris | reverse complement strand
GCACATGAATAATAAGTCATGGAAGCTTATTTATTGCTACCAACTTTGCAGGAAAATGTCATTGTCTCCAAGCGAGACTAGCTGTATTGTTTTCTTTTTTTGGTTCCTGCCTGAGCTGTAAAATATTACATACCTGTTCAGACAAATAATGTAGGACAGCAATATCCCACTGTAAAATGTAAGGGTTGCCTGTCCTGAAATTTGTTCTTGTCCTTCAGAAAGTTATTGCCTGTGTAGGACTTACCTTATTACTTTCCAAATTATACACAATTGTGTGATTTTTAAAAAATAAGATTAATTTTACCAAAATCTGTGACATGTCATAGTTTGACTTTAGAAGAAACCACAGTAGAAAATGTTAAACCCCTCTCAGTTGTTAAAAATATTTGTGAGTTGATGGTCTAATAAAATAATCAGATAAACCACGATTTAAAGAGAAATTGATTTAAGGAATTGCCCTAATCCCTTGCATACTAAGGTTCACTCTCCTTTCCCTCCCCATACTTAATTAAGAATTTAACTCAGTTGTGAAGTTTTCAAGATAGAGAGCAAAGCAAAGGCAGCAAAAATAATCTTGTGCAATTCTAACACATCACCTGGGCTTTAAGCAAAGAGTCAGAGAGGGAGGGAGGCTCAAGAGGTTTTCACTAGGAACATCATGCTCATCCATGTACTTCCAAAGAAGTCTGAATAATCTCAGTTGTGGTGCTGCTAAGAAGGGTGGAGTGATCCTGCACCACAGTCTAGTCCTCTACCTTCTAGAACTAGGTTTTGTAGTGATCCTGCACCACAGTCTAGTCCTCTCCCTGCTCCTAGAACTAGGTTTTGTGCAGCCAAGCAATCAGCCAGTTCAGGAAACTGAGCTGGCCCCAAAGCAAGTTGGCCTTTTTCTCGAGAAGACTGTGTGGAGACCTCAGAGCAACTTTTCAATATCTGAAGGGTCTACAAGGAGCTGGAGAGGGACTCTGTGTTAGGAACTGCAGTGACAGGACAAGGGGTAATGAGTTCAGACTGAAGGAGGGAAAGTCTGGGTTGCATGTGAGAAATAAGAAGTTCATTATAAGGGTGGTGAGACACTGGCACAGGTTGCCCAGGGAGGCTGTGGCTGCCCCAACCCTGGTGGTGTTCAAGGCCAGGCTGGATGAGCCTTGAGCAACCTGATCTAGTGAGGAGGTGTCCCTGCCCAGGGCCGGGGGCTGGGGCTAGATGATGTGTAAGGTCTATTCCAACCCCTAAATTCTATGATTCTATGATTCTATGATGATTAATATTTGGCATAATCAACTTCCTGATCCATCTGGATTCAGGGCCCAGTAACAGAGCTGGTGCCAGCACAGGAGGGGCAGTGTGCTAGCTTGCAGATGGGGAAGGAAAAGGCAAGATCAGCATTAAATCCATTTGACCATGGAACTGCACTTCAGGTCTATTAAAGCACATAATGAATTGCTATTCAAAGCTCTGGTATAAAAGCCTTTAATGTGTAAAGCAGAGCTGTAGTAAAAAATAAGAGGCAGAGAATAGCTAGCAGGGGGATGGTGTGCCTGCATTAAGGTGTGTTTTTTACCAGTCAGACTCCTGGGGACACATCCATCCTGTGCCCACATTTCTATCAGCACCAGTGAAGGATGACTGTCAGTCCAGCTTGGCTCTGGTGCAGGTGAGTGGTGAGTTCCTTGCTCGACCAGTGCAGGGAAGCAGGAGCCCCTTGTTTTGATGAGTACACCCACAGGTACTTTCAATTCTCTGTCTCTTGAGCATTCTCTGGGGACCCTTCTACACTTCACTTCCAAGACTTTCCCAGATGGCTGCTCTGCAACTCAGATGTTGTTTATTTATTCATTTGTCACTTTAAAAGGAACAATACCAAAAAGGGAGTAGGATGACACATGTTTGTTCTCCATCAAAGGAAAAAGAAGAGGAATTGTCAGCTTCCAGCATGTGCATTTTTGAGGTTGAGAAGATTGTCACAAATTGTGGCTCCTCTCTTAAAAGCACCTTTCCCTTTCTTTTATGACTAGAAGGCTTCTGCTTAGTGAGAAGTTGGGCTTTAGAGACTCGATTTCTAAAAAGATCTCAGCACTGTATGGATGCAACAGGAGCTATTTACATGTTGTATCTGGGATGCTTCCCCTTGCTAAAGATTAGGTTGATAACAGCCCTGTGACAGCCTGTGGTAGAAATCCATGAAGGTCTCTGGAGTTCCTCTGTGAGTTGTGACTCTGCTCCTGGTTGTTCTTCCATGGGGTTAAAATAGACATATTTTGTAGATATGCTAAAGTGGCTACATGTCGCATTAAATGTATGCACGAAGCTGAAGAGTGTTGCCATTTCATTTTCAGGGACCTCTTTCAAAGGCATAGTTAGCAATCCCCCACTGACAGCCCTGTCAGATCATAGCATCTCTTATTAATATTGCAGAGAATCCAGGATTTATGAGATGAGCCTTTTGCAAGGGTTCAAATAATAGTGAGTGAAGAAACCTTGGGTGCAAAAGTTCAAGCATCAACAGCCTTCCTGCTGGGGCATTCCAGGCCATGCAGTTCTCTAGGGCATTCCAGACCTTTTCCACCACATTGCTGTGCTGAATAATGAGGCTTTCAGAATTGCATAGCTCTTTCAAAGTGTTGCTAAAGAGATTGAGGAGGACTTGGGCTGCAATCATTCTCTTTAATGATGTTACTATAAAGATTGTATCTCTTGTCCATTCGTTTGTCAGAAAGCATTTTTATAGCAGATACTACCATAGAGCATTTGTCAGCCAAGAACAAATATAATAGAAAACCTGGTACTTCACATGCAACGCAGAGTTCTCTCTCTGAATGGGACAGAGGTGTTCAAGCAGAGACTGAGCTCTGTGACATTTTTGTCTGTGGCTCATTTTCTAGACTGGAAATAGATGTGTGTGCTGGTTTGAGCTGAAGTGGAGTTAACTTTCTTCACAGTGGTTAGTATGGGGCTGTGTTTAGGATTTGTGCAGGGCACAGGGTGGATAATGTAGGGATGTTTTTGTTGTAGTTGAGCAGAGCTCACACAGAGTCAAGGTCTTTTCTGCTTTCTGTGCTGTCACTCTGGCAAGGAAGTTGAGGGTGCATGGGAGATTGGGAGGAGACACAGCTGGGACAGGTGACCCAACCTGACCAAAGGGATATTCCATACCACAGGACATCATGCTCAGTATAGAAGGTGGGAGGAAGAAGGAGGAAGAGGGGAGATGTTTGGGGGATGGAGTTTGTCTTCCCAAGGAACCGTTACGGGTGATGGTCCCTGCTCTCCTGGAGATGCTGAACACCTCCTGCCCATGGGAAGCAGTGAATTCATTCCTTGTTTTACTTTGCTTGTGTGTGGCTTTTGCTTTCTCTATTAAACTGTCTTTATCTCAACCCATGAGTTTTTGTAGCTTTTACCCTTCCGATTCTCTGCCCCATTCTGTTGCTGGGGGAATATGTGAGTGTCTGTGTGGTTCTTGGTTGCCAACTGGGGTTAAACCACAACAGTGTATTACTACCTGCTTGGACACATGTCAAAGAGACAGTCTTCCATTTGGTTGGATCCTGCAGCACTACAATAGCCACACTTCTTGCTTTGCTTACAGATACAAGGGTTGATGTATTTGTATCCTCTGTATCACCCATCTCAGCAGCAGTTGGAGCACATTTCGATTCATGTTTAGCAATGCTCAGAGCCTGAAGAAAAGTTTTAATTGAGCTCGCAGAAGCTTTCTTTTTTGTTGCAAAATTGTTCATATTCATTTGTTGAAGCGTCGTCTAGGAAAGCTCACAGGCAATTTCAGGCTTTGACAGGATGGAGCTCATTAACTTCCACCCAAGTTAAATGTCAATTTACATACTAATGTCAATTTTCTTTTACCTCTCTGTCCCCAGTCACATTTTTTAGAAAACCAAATGCTTAGAGTAATTTTTAATCCATGAAATCACAACAGTTACGAAATGGGCCCCAGATGTATTTCTCCAATAGGAGCTATTATGTAATGCACTGCAAATTGTGGGCAATTGTTCTCTCACTGCCTCAGAGGAGAAAGGGGCTCTTTAAGGAATTCTAGTGGAAGTAAAAATTTTTAGATGTAGTAAAAAAAAGAATTAAATATGTGAACATTCTGGAGAACACTGAATAGTTTGGGGTTTTTTTTCAACTTTAGATCATCAGAACCAATGCATCTGTAATTGGTAATTAAAAAGATTAATAGCAGTGGTGAAGAAGGCAATGAATAACAATGAAAAAACCACCTCATATTTCTTCTTTTACAGGACATGCACATGGGGGGGTAAATCCATAAGACAAAAACTAGGAAATCTTTTTACATCCATATAACAAACATGCCAAACTTGTTCCCAAGAGACATAGCTAACAGAAGTTGCTTCACATTAATTTCAGTGTCCCACTCCTTTGGGCAGGGATTTTTTGGTTTTAAAAAGAAATTTCATGGGCAAAGACTCAATCCATGAGGCAAGTAACAGCCAAAAGGGGAATATAAGAAATGATTTAAAAGACATTTTCCATAACTCTTTCTTCGTGTGTGCATTTTCTTTGAAACAGCTTGTGATGTTTGTTCTTAAGGTGGGATTTTATTCTAGGAAGACTTTGTGACTTTTATGTGTGTTTTAGAAACTAAATTTTCTCAAGTCATTATCTGTGGTTTGTATTTCTTTTGAAAAGAATAATTTTGCTGCATTTCACTGGTTCTTGGAAAAGTCAAAGCAACATGTTGCCAGGATAAGGAAATATATGTATGCAGAGCATCTGAGCCAGAGGAGCTTTAGCACTCATCCAAACAGGAAACAAAAAATGTACCAATTTCTTTGGCCTCGAGCAGCAACCCAATAAGGCTTGGAAAGTGAATATTTCATAGAAGCACTTGCATTAGGGCAGCAAGGAGACCTGTTTGGTCCAAGTCTGCATCAGGAGATGGCATTTTTCTCCTTTTAATGGGAATTTCAAAACAGGAAAATATTTGTTTAGGTATAAACTGTGGATTGATACATTTCTGCTCCCATGTAAATCCGAAGGCCTTTACCATGACTATGAAATTTTTGGGCTTTGAAAGCTTCCTCTGAAATGTGCAAGGTGTGATTTGTCACCTTTTATTATTGCTCTCCTTCAATAGGACTCAAGAGTTGCCAGTGTTTGCAGATTACGGTATTCCCAAAGAAGTGCATTAGTAAACTCAGCCAAGCAATATTTGCACCAATGCCATTTTTGTGCTCTACTCCACATATTCTTTGTATGCATGCCAAGAGCCTAGAGGAAGTTTTCTTGACCATGGAGCAGATTCTTATGGGTAAGGTGAGAGGGGAGGTAAAGTAGCATGACTAAACTTTTCCATTTCTGCTCTTAATAGCTTCTAGTCTTGGTCCAGTACCCTGTGATCCAATTTCTAGGTTATGGTGTGTGTATGATATATACTTTTGTCACCTTAGAAACGTGAAAATACTTACTAAGGGGATGAAGAACTTCATGGTGACTGGAAGATAATTTTTTGTAGCTATGAGCACCCTGAGGTTTATAGCCCTAAACATGATAGAAGCTACAGGTGAAATAGCTGCATATGCAGATTAGCCCATCTATATAATGTGCTGACAGCACCAGCCAGTCCAGAAGGAAATAACCTTGTGCTCAGGTCATTGTGCTGACATGGCAAGACTCACCTTCTACTTGTGCTCAGGTCATTGTGCTGACATGACAAGATTCACCTTCTGTGTTGCCCTCAGCATCATGCAAGACTTCAAATCTACTAAGTGTGCAGCCTGATTTTCTGAGTATCAAATCTACAAGTGTTTGGCAAACTCTTAGTGTTGGGTTTACTGCAGGTACCTTTAAAAATCTTTGTTATACTATACATCTGTGTGAGTGTTGCAACACTGACATATGAATGTAGTTTGATGACAAATATTGTGCAAATAAAAATCCCACAGAGGAGAGACACGGAATGAGCATCAGATAAAATGTGATCAGAAAATTGAACTTTGAACAAATAAGAAGATAGTGCAGAAATAGAAAACCCATTTTATTTTTCAGAAATACCTGCAAAGCTATTGCTGGTGCCATCAGGTGATGGTAGGTGGTAGGCTGAGATGCATCTCAGTTGCTTTATGTCAGGAATAAGAGCTACCACGTTCCCAGGAGACAATTCCAGGCTGATCTCCAGAACAGACAGGGTTTGGCCAACCTCCAAATTAATCTCTTTTTAAAAAATGCTTATTGCATATAATGTTGGCTAAAAGTTTAGCCAATCTCATTTCCCCTTTTAAGTTGTTCCACGAAGGATATGGTAACTGGGAACACAGGGGAGAAGTCCACAGCCCTGTACAAATCTAAGTGCATTATATATACATTATTGATATTGCAGACTGAGGTGAAATTTTGGTCTGTTGAGCACTGAATTTTTACAGTAGTGCAGAGAAATTATTCAAACCAGGTGTTTCTGTAATTGCAGTGCACTAGGGACAGCGCTGAGAGCTGAACAGATCCCAAATTTACCCTTTCAGCTGAATGATGCAGTGGTTTAGTGTTAGTACACAAGGCAATAAAATGAATTGCATTGGAAAACAAGGCAGACTGGCTGCTTTAAACTGCTGAGTTTTGATTGCACTTTGTGTCTTTATCTTTTGTTTGCTTATGTTCAGGCCTTTACATCAGTATAATGATATGAAGAGATGAACCTGCTCAATAAAACTGAGAGAAAACTACTTGTAATGGCTAAGATTCAGCACAACTACAGTGTGCCCTCTACTCTGATCACTGCCCTAATGTGTGGTAGTATATTGATCCCCCACAGAAGGGCTGTTTGCCTCCCTGCTCTGCATAGGAAGAAAGGAAGGGAAGAATCATAGAATTTTAGGGGTTGGAATGGACCTTATAGATCATCTAGTCCCAACCCCCTGCTCTGGGCAGGGACACCTCCCTACTAGACCAAGTTGCTCAAGGCTTCATCCAACCTGGCTTTGAACACTACCAGGATTGGGGCAGCCACAACTTCCCTGGGCAACCTGTACCAAGGAGAAAGGAAAAATTGAGAAAATCAAATGTTACTTCATAAATTTTGAAACATCAAATAACACTCCCATTTAAGTACATTTTAATGCAGTGCCCCAGAGTACTTGCCATAGGCAAGGGCTGCTTAATGCAAGTCTGATTTCCTCTAGGGAGACAAAGCATGAATTTTCTGTCTTACCAACATGAAATTGCATGTGGGTTGTCTGGCTTGTATGTGTACCAATTTTTTAAATGAAAAGATCTGCATATGACTAGGAGTATTGCTATGCCAATGATGGCTTGATCTTTTTAATGAAGTATTTATGAATCCTTTCAGTGACAATACTATCTCTTGGTAGAGTTTTTCATTTGATGCCACACCTGGGTCTCTCTGAGAGAGCAAAGAAATCTCTGATTATTGCCATCTGTTTCATACACTCAGCCTGTGTTAATCATTTCTCAGTAATATTTGAAAGAGCAGAAAACCACAATGCAAGAAATCCATGCAAATAAGTCTCTGGAATACAAGAGAAGATCATTAACCCTTTCTTATGTTCAGACAATTGAATCCCAGATTTTACAAGTTATCCACCAAGATAGGTCACCAAGCTTAAAAGGAAGCAAAACTGAAGTCAAGTCTAACTTAGCTGCTGCTGTTAATGTGGCTTTGGCTCATCTTTGAGATCCTTCTTGAATCCCATTTAATTATCGTGTATTTTGAAATTGAATTATCATGATCTTTTTCTGCCCATTTCAGTATGATTTATTAAAGTTGCTGTGACAAAATCTATGGGACTAAACCAAATGAAACCACTGTTAAAGAAAGAAGAGTTCGTTTGCTCCTGCTTATGAAATCCAGCTTTACAGAGGATTTTATCCCTTTTTTTCAGAGCCAGGACAAAGCTATGCAGGTTTTAGTTCTACTTTGATATTTGCCACTTGCAGATGATGTGATTTCAGTGTGCTGGAGTAAAAATTGTGAGAAAATAAAGCCATGATTTTTACACATGTGCTTCTTACTGTATAAGGAGCTGTGTCTTTGAACCAATATGGTAGATAATCCTGCACTGGAGCCAGGATGAACTTGATCAAGGATGGAAATTTCTGGATTTAAACCCCCCACATTATTCTAAACCAGCAAACATGGTTTTCATCAATTAGTATTTAATATTTACAAATGGAGCGTTCTCTGCCATGCAACCTCTTTCATCAATTAGTATTTAATATTTACAAACAGAGCGTTCTCTGCCATGCAACCTCTCCCTTGTTTACATGCTGAAGGAATTCAATCACCTGTGAGAATCTAACAGTTCTTTCATGTATCATCTGCATTCTATTGCTCATGGAGAGGACAGAAACCTTCATGGTTATAAGTCAAGTTCTCTCACCTGAATTCAACTCCATCATTTTCAACGGAGTTTTCCCAGTCAAATGGAAACTAGGAAGGAAAGGAGGTGTCAGGAATTTTCTGGGTACAATGTACTCAGACAGCCTTGGAAATGAATTCTGCAAGGCTATTTCTGCAAGGAGTGGGGTCTTAGCTTTCAGTGCCTCATTTCCTTGACCTTTCAAGCTGTTCAGTTTTAGAAGCTTATTCTTCAACCTTGAGTTTGAAATGTTTCAACAAAATGCAAATATAGAGCCTGGCCAGGTGTGCACAGGAGATCACGCTGTGATTGAGATGCTGAGGTAGTGTTCACTCCTTCTAAGAACCTAAATAGTGTAAAGTCTTGGTGTAGGCTACATTCCAGCTTGCTGAAAGATCCCACTTTTGTTGAGAGGCTCCTGGTTAAATTTTCTCACTCTGATTTTCCGCACGATGGCATTTCAATTCTGCACTTGCTGCAAACACACACTACATGTCTATTTTCTTGGGTTTCATCCCTCTCACTCAACTCCTGACAAATAGCTTAAGAACTGCCAAGTACAATCCCTTTCACATGCAACTTTCCTTTTTCCATCCAGTATTTAATTGAGATCTGGAGCACCAAAGGGTGCAGGGAATTGAATATTGTGTTTGAAGGCCAAGGCAAATGCAAGAGCCACCAATTCAGGGCAGGAACTCTCTGGGGAATGGGGATATATTGCAGGTGCATAGCTGAGTTACCTGTAAGTGGTTGGAATGAACACTCCCCTCTTTCCCAGTGAGAGTTTCCAACCTGCTGCATCATGGTTTGCCATCCTTGTGTTGAATAGAGCTGCAGGATGCTTGCCTGGCCTCATAGTGCTTGCTTTTAACAGGAGGAGGTCATTGATAGCCATCTTCAGTTCCCCAAACACAGGAGGCAGTTGATACTATCTCTGTCAAGATTATTGTTTAGATCCTACAAGAATGTTCAGATTCTAGGAAAACGGGACCTACTAGAAAAGAATATTAGCCTTTAATACTAGGGTGAGATCTGTGCTTAGAAAACATCCACAGAACATGCAGAAAGTGCAAATAAATAAACACTTACACCAGCCACAGCAATCCAAATGTAGAGATGTATACTAGAGAGGCTACAACATGGGCATCTTCTATCATCTGTACCTGTCAGGTACCCAGAATCAATAAAGGAGGGCAAATATAATGAGCTTGAGGCATTCAACAGTCAAAATTTATATAGCAAAGCTTAGGAACTGAGGGCCTGGCACATGCAAATTTTACACTGCCTTTTTCTCACCTTGTTCTTTGGAAGAGCAGGGTGGAATAGTAGGCAAAGAATATGGGGGAGATATAAAGAACAGGTAAAAAACAAGGGGATGTGATTATTCAAAAGAGAATAAAATAAAAGCAGGAATAAAGGCTGCAAGATATAAAAATACTTGGAGGGACAACTGTACCTCAAAAGCAATGTAACAGTGAAAGCAAATAATGTTTTCTAGCCTGACACCATATCTATTTTCTCCTCTAAATCCAATTATAACTTTTTTCCTTTGTCTCTCAGACCCCTTTATGATGAAGAAATAGTTCATTTGTCTGAGCTGGTTCTAGGACACTGATTGGAGTGTTGCTCCCAGCAAAATATTTTAAAATGTCCTTAATTTGAAATCCAGCTGTAATGGGGTTACTCATGTGCTTACCATTAAGCATGCACTGAAGTGCATTGCTAAATTAGTCCCAATATTTACACCTTCAGTATTTCCATATCCTAATAAGAACTTAATCTTCTAGCCACATAATGCATTGAGTTTACACATGACAAGAAATACAACTCCAGGGATTTGACAGGCTAAATTTCATTGAAAATAATGAGGATTAATTCAAACCCCATTGGTGTCATTGAAAAGATTCTTGCTGATTCCTATAGTTCATACATATAAAAGAGAAGAATTAGATAAATGTTCGCTAGGAGAAGAAGTGGGAGTTTCTTATAAGGCACAAAACAACAGATGTCTTTGTTCTATATTGATCATTTCATTTGTGGTTACTCTGGGGGAGGACTCTGCCCATGATTAAGTAAATGAGAACATCTGTGGAGGCCTTAAAAAGAGTCCTGAGGGCTTTAATTTAGTGTGGCCATGTTACACCTGAGCTGAGCTTGTCTTCTGGGATATGTGAGGTAGGGCAGAGCACAAAGCACAACAGGAGAATCAGGAGAACTCCAGTTGTAAAATGCAAGAATTATACTGAGTTTTTTACAGTTTCTGGTTTCAGCTCTTAAAAAGGCAAATCTTTATACCTGCTTTTTTTTTTTTTTTTTTTTCTTTACATTATGGTGTTGCATTGGTTGGTGGTTTCTTTATTTCTGTATGAGCTTTCAAGGAAAACTTGTAAGGAAGTTCTGGAGATTTTTGGATGGAATGATGATAATGAGGTAGGTAACTATAAGCTAAAACTAACAATGTGTCTCTGTTATGATTTTCAACATAGCAGTTTATTATGGGGATACACTTAGTCTAGTGATGTAGAGCAAGAGCCTCTTGTTTGTCTTTATTTTGCTCCTGAGTTCTGTTTTAATGTGGGGCCTTTGCTGGGGATCTGAGCCTGTGTTAGAGTTTGAAAAGCAGATCATAATTCCAAAATCAATTCTCTCATAGCAGTTAAGATGATATTGGGAACACCATGAAATGGGAGAACCATAGGAAAGAAAAAATCCTTTTTTTTTGTCTGTGGAAGACTCCTAACCAAACTAGAAATCTTTTGTGTTTGATCTGAGAATCTCTGTTTCCTGAACTGGGCTAGCTTAGCTTATCTCTAGAGAAGAGCTCACCATGTTACTGTGTTCTCTGTCTCACTCTTACTTCCTTCCTTGCTTTCTTTCTATGAAGAAATTTGTGACATCTCTTGTTCATTCATTTCTAGTTCTTGAGGTCTGAATTCGCATTTTTATCTGTACAATACCCAGAGTCTGATTAATTCACAAAATGAGCCCCACAGAGTGTAGGTAACTCAGCTGGCAAGGCAGTAAAAACTGCAGGAAGAAGATGAGAGCTTTGGTAATTAGTTATTTATTTGAGGCATTTGGAATCCCTTATGGCCCCATTAAGAATATGAATATCATTGGTCTGTTTGCTGCAGTGTCACAGGGAACTGCCTTTGCAAAGAATTTAGACGAAGGATAGGGTAGTAACTGTGTCTTATTGGCTTGGCTTTCATAAGCCTCAGTGATGTTAGTCAGAGAGGTTGGTGCAGTTATGCCAGTTTAATTACAGCCAGGAGTGGATCTATGGGTTCTGGGATGCCCTTCCTTCAGGAGCAGGCTGTGTGTGGATGTGTGTGTTCAGGCATGCACAGTCTGCTGAAACTCTTGCTGAACACAAAAATGCTCTGAGCTGCCAAATGCTGTGAAAACTCCTTCCTCACCAGGAGCAACACTTCTTTCTGGACTCAATCTGGAAGCTGACTGCTGTCAGCCCTTGCAGATTGCAGTGGGAGCTGCTGTTCTTGGTGGGAGACAGCACCACTCCCCACATCAAGAGTTTTCCTTTGGCGTTGAAGTTCCATGTCTGAGTCCCCAATTCTCTGCTCCCATTTCTGGTGATTACCACATTAATATGCAAACCATGCAAGTTTTGATAAATAGTTCCACAACTATTTACTAGCAGAAATATTTAATGTCAGATGAAGGTTCTAACTGTGAGTATTCCTTTAAAAATACTGCCCATAATTCTGCTGCAACCTTCTCGGTCTACGTATATAAACCAGAGAGTCATCTCGTTTGTTAGCTGCAACTGCCACATTATGTATATTCTTCTTACTCCCTTGAAAAATCACAACGGTTGTATATTCCAGAGAGACTCATTTTGGAAGAAACAATAACATTTAATTTGTATATTCATTTAAAAAGTGTTACATAGCGAACGATATTTTTTCCTGTTTTAATTGGGAAACTTTTGTAGCAAGAAGTTGTAAAGTACCAAGATTCTGGAACAACCATAAAATGCAGAAGAACCTGGAACCAGGTTGTCAATGAATCAAATGCTGTAATCAAATCTTTTTACACCCTTAGGCAGTACTTAATTTTAAACTGGAAATAGGCAGCTAATTTACCTCCTTCCTCATTTTTGTATTCATCAGAAATCAACAACGAGGAATAGATTTTTCTTTGGATGACTTATGTTCCTTAGGTCACAGACTGGATGTTCACACACATCATGGACATCATGGGCTGTCATATTTAAGGGCTGGCACAGAAATGAAGAAAATGAAGCTGAAATCAACTGTGTGCAGTTTCAGATCAACATGCTACTTCTACTTTAGTGTTTGTATCTGCACAGCTGTCTCCATCAGCCAACCAAGACATTTTTAGGCTTCAAACTTAGTAATATCTGTAAGATGTTATGGAATTTACTTTCTCAGGTTTTTTTAACTGAAGTGCATACTGAAATGGAGTGTTTGAATAGGTTATTTGCAGCTGTTAGTTTAGCTGCACTTCAGAAAACACAGCTGTTGTTTAAAGATGTTCATCCAGGTATTGCAGCCTTGCTTCAGACACCCGTGTGAAATATTCCTGATGGTCCTACTTTTATTTATTTATTAGTTTGCTTTTTTTTTCTCCCAGATATGGAGTAACAAGCCAAGAACATTTACAACTATCTAGTCTGATCTATAACAATTTTTTTCACTCAGAACTCATTGATTCAGGGTTGTCTATAAAATGAATGACTTGACATCACTCAAATTCAGCGTAAGATGACCTCAGGTTAGAAATGAAGGATTTCTTTGTGAAGATTAAAGTCAAAATTTTCAAAGGGAGGAAGAGAGGCAGTTGAAAAGGAGCAAGCAAAGCAGCTTTCATAGCTTCATTTACAATGTCATTATTTCAAAGTGTCTGTGTGTATCAAGTAGCCCAAAAAATTGAGCCCAATTGAGATCAGTTGTTCAGAACACCTTTACACAATGGAACAGAAAATATTTTTTCCCTTCCAGTTTTATGGTCCAAGGCAAGAATAGAAGGAAAGAAACTTTTTTCCTCCAATAACCATGTTGACATTTACATTGCATTTCATCCAGAGTTAATTAAGGTTTACATCTGTGGTAACCATTTGTTTCTTCCTTAAGAAGAAAAAAGTCATTAGGAATAAAATTATCCATGTGGATCTATTAGGATGTGTAGCCCCAGACCCTTTTCAATCTGTTGGATTTCTGATATAAAAAGTTTCTGATAGAAAAAGTTAGGCTCTGAGGTTGGCTGTCCAGGTACCCCTTGCTCCTGAAACTCTTTTCTTCTTTATTTGTATGAGATGTTTTTCTTTTATAGCACAAGTCACATAAAGAAATTGGAGATCAGCAACCACAGTGCTGTTTTTATGCCAGAAGAAAAGTAAAAGCCCAAACTCTAAGCAAAACTTACCAGGAGAATAGAAAACTAATTTGTACAGAGTGGAGTGGAAGTTTTTCTGATACCTATTACTGTCTGAACTTTGGGTTTTTTTCTACAGTAAATATGAACTTTTCCCATTATTTGATCTGAATTAGAGCACTGGAAACTAATGCACCAGTACCACATAGATGGCATTTAAATAAACTTTTAATTAATTGAGAAACTTCTGTTCAGGTGGTTTTGGGCCCTCCCATCTGCTCACTTACCCAAGAGTCCCTGTTGTTTTCCTTATCATTTACTGGGAGCTTTGCTTGCCAGAAGCTGTTGTGATATGTCCACTCTATATTCCTGCAGGGAAATGATGAGAAAAAACCTTCAAAGCAGAAAAAAGAAACAAATGCACAGTTGGAAAGAAAGTCATAGAAAGATCCTTTCATAATGTAGAGAAAACTTGTTGAAGAAATGAGGTTAACTAGGTTAAAAATCAATTTCTCTAGTATAAGAAATACTATCTAAGCTTAATTTTCACCTAAGATTTGTTAAGCACTTGGCAAGGAAATATGGATTTTTACAGGCATTCTGTTTCAGTTTTATGTGCAAATGACATTTGGCATCAGTAATGGAAATAAAGCCTGATTTTTCTCAGTTATTTCTATTTGTTATTTTGGTTGTTTGTTACCAAACTTTGGGTCTCTTTGGCTTTGCTTAAGAACTTTATGTTAACTCTTCAGTTGTCTCCAGTTGCTTCCCTTGGATTTTGACTTACAGGATTGTAGATCTCACTGGACATGCATTAATTAATGAAATGTGAACATTAAAAAAAGATGAGTGTTTTGATCAGATTCCCATTTGATGCCAATGACAGAAATTTATGTTTATTCTGCATAAAACCAATCCATAGGAAGCCAATGTTGTGCACTTCTATTGGCTATGGGGGCACTTTCCCCCCCAGGAATAGACCAATCCATAGGAAGCCAATGTTGTGCCCTTCTATTGGCTATGGGGGCACTTTTCCCCCCAGGAATAAGGTCTAAAATAATATGCCATATAAAGGTTAGATAAATTCAGATGTGATTTGCATGTACAGGGAGGCTGAACAGAGCTGCAGAAGAATGTTTTTTGGAGTGAGATCCAGGCACTGTTAATGATAAAGGGAAGAGCTGTGACTTCTTAGACTCTCATGTTCACACCAGGACACAGAGTTACCAGGAATGTGGCAGCTGAAATTGCAGCATTCCTGACCCAGTGAAATTCTTGCAGTTAATGATGAGCTCAGGGTTTCATCCTTTCTCTAAACTGATTAAAATAACTAAAATTTCCTTTCAAAGATCTTTTCTTTTCCAAAGAAAAGGTGATTTTTTTTTTTGTTGCGTTTTTACTTTTTCTCCTGGTTTATCTTGTTTAGGTTGAGGGTTTACAGGTGCAGAGTCACAGCACAAACAGTGAAGGTAAATCATATAGTAGGTGGGTTAGTCCACAGTGCACTGCCTGATGTAAAAATGGGTTGTCATCCATGGGGTGGAGATTGTTGTTTGACAGCTCAGTTAAAACCACAATGCTAGTTCTGAATAGTGGTGATATAAACTTTCAGAAAATTTTGTTTCAGATTGGATAAAACTTGAGAAGAAGTGACTTCTCCATGTTATACATGAATAAAATCAGGCATTGATGGGTTGAGTTATTTGATTGAAGTTGTACAGGAGCAAGGAATGAAACATCTAATATGTTGAAATGTGACTGTGACCATATTTTTCTGTCAATATAAATTCCCATGAAAAAGCAGGAGCATCCCACAAAATTTCTAGCACCTTTACCTAGAAAAATCAGTGAAAGGCTGTGATCCATTATAGAGAGATTGCAGAAAGCAAAGACTGACCCGTGAACCTTTAGACCTGTGGTGTGAAGAAGTGAATCAGGTGTTTACATACTCCAGACCATCACACTTGTCTACACCATCTTTTTCTGTCCTGGGTTCTATTCTGTTTCTTCCCTAAATCAGTGTGAAACCTCCAGTTTGCTGTTACCAGATATGCTCTAACTGTTTTTGAAGTCTGACTTAACCCATACTGTTGAAGGAGGTTTGGCTTTTGCTCTGGTGACATAGTGTCAGTGGTAACAAAGCTCTGTTTCCCCAAACTTTGGGGCCAATCCTAACCAAAATAGATTTTAAAAATGCAGTTTTTCAGTGTGTATGACATTCTTTTAAAAACTTTGACTTTTGCCTTCACAGCCTAATTTGAGTAAAATTACATTAATATTTGCTTTTTTCCTTTTGTTGAAGCCAATTAAGAGCTATAATGGAGTATCATGAAATGATAAATGCTTCCTGGGTGAGGATTAGCAGGAGTGGCCCAGTTTGCCTCCATCTCAGAGAGAGCATGGAAATCCAAGGTTTTTGGTTTTTTTTTTTACTGTCTTCAATGACTTAGAAAATCAAGAGGAAATTGAAGCCAGAATTTTGGTCTGGCAGACAGAGCCTAGACAGGTCTCATGTATCAATAGAAAGATGAGATAAAAGTTACAGAAATATTAGTCAGCCTAAACCAAGATCCAGTTGCAGCTGTTGGAAGGGGTGATTTTATTCAGAGGCCTATGGAATTGTGCAGTGAGCAGCATGCAGCAGGAGATAGATGATTCATTTCACAATGAACCCCAAGTGCCAGGTATTTTATTACCTTTATGCAGGGAGTTACTTCCAGAGGTAGTAAATTTTTCATTTAAGCTTCCTTTGTTGGCTATAATCCCTTTGATTTCTTTCTTTAATTAAATCATACAAATTTTCTGGCTGTTTTTCCTTTGTTCTATTTAACCACTCACAATCTTTTAACGCTGATGGCAGAGAACAAATAAATGTCTGACAAATATACCTTGGCTGCAGAGCCAGCTGCAGTAAATCCTGCCACAGAAATACCAAGTTGTACTCTGAAGGATATTTATTACATTTAGCCACCCACAAGACAGCTCTGAAAACTCTAATCTCCCCAGAATCCCAGATTAGATACAGTAATGTGAGAGGAGAGGGAGACAGTGTCCAGGAATGGATTTGCTTCTGTATTTTGGATCTTTGGTTAGTAACCTTTCTGGCAGCTAAGACACTTTGAATGTGCCAGCAGGATTTCTGTAATTATAGTCTCTGGCTGGAATTTCTATCTCATGTTCTATCTAGTGGGTTTTTTTCTGCTAATAAGAGAGACATTGTTCGTTAGTCTGTTTTGTTTTCAGCATTGCAATATTTGTTTTATGCTGCTTCTCTTCTTGCTCTAGCCAACTTTCTATTGACTTTAGCAAGTACAAGGAAAAAGATGGTTAGTCTCACAGCAAGGAAGAAGAGATTGCTAATCAATGAACTATAATTAAGAACATTATTCTGTATTTGGTATTGAATGTAGGAGATAACTACCTTAAATAACAAGGGCTTCTCTGGTTCTGTATCACCAGTCAGTGATGCATATTCATTGTGAATCGAGTCTGTCTCTCTGAAATAAAGTGTCTATCAGCACACAGATGACAAAATTGAGTTTTGTTTTTTTAATGAATTTGTAGCACCTTTGACATTTGTTCTGACAGAGAACAGTTAACTCAGAGTCAAGCTTTTAATCAATAGATGTATTCTAATGTTCTCACAAATTCCAAACAATTAAAGGCATTTTGAATACATACAAGATACATTTTATGTATCTCCTAGAATAAATGATTTTTTTGAAAAGAATATTTGTAAGATTTGTATTTGCAGAAATTTTTGATGGCCATTACAATCAGCTGGGGAGAGGAAATCATCCTTAGGTCTTCAATGAAAATCCAGGCATGCTTTTTATCTCTGGCTTCAAAAAATTTGTTTTCATATTCCCAAATTACATTTTCTCTGATTATCTGGGAGCCCAGATTCTGTCTGAAGAGCTGAGCATTAAGCTAAGCAGGAATTTTGTCTTTTAGCTGTTAGTCTTGTCTGTTTTCTGGGTTGTGTTTTCCATTCCCTGTGATTTCACCTGTCACAACTACTGTTGGTTTACTGCAAGGAATGTTTTTTGGCAGCAGAGTTTGCTCTTTAGGAGACCATAAGAAACTCAATGATTTGTAAGAACAATTTGACACTTTTGATATAGTGCTTTGTAATTAGATGTTGGTTCAATTTTCAGTTCAATTCAAGCATCACTCTGCCCTCCACAAATCTTGGAGAAATGCATGAGCTAAAGACTGTGTTAAATGAGAGAGCTCACTGTACTGACAGTAAGATGGAGCTCAGGAGCTCAAGTTGGATCTGTATTGCTGTAACAGATAACTATTTTCTATTTGACATCTTGTTATAGTGTGACCTACCCCATGAAATGTTATGGTGGTGGGAGGGAGACTGAATGATTTGCTCTTAAGAAATACTAATTTTCTCATAGGTGGCAGGATTAGAGTGAGAATGGGGATTAAATAAATGAAATCTACCTCAGTCTCACATAAGAGAATATTTAGGTTTCCTTTAACCACTTCTACAATAAGAGGTGCATATTTGGTCCCTTTAGATGTTCCAGATATGTCTGTTGGTGTGTGAGAGATGCTCAGCTGCAATGCAAGTGATGACCCAAGCACATTAAAATAATATGATACAATGAATTTCCACTTTAGCTCTACATTTAAAGCAGCAACTTCATGTTGTCCAAATCACTTCAGGTTGTAGAGTTGTTGGGAGATGCTGTTGCTCATCCATTTTCCTACAAGGAAAAGTAGACCCTTCCATGTATTTACTGGTAAAGCTATTGTAAATGCAACATCTCTGATCACATCAATACAGCTCTGTTATAATTTTAATAGCTGTCCTCCTCCTAAATGGTCCCTGATATTCCAAGATGCCTGGATAATTGCTTGGGGAAAAGAGCAGAGCTTGCCTGTTGTTATTACATTAAAGTTCAAAGAGTTATTTTCCAAATGATTCTAATTCTGACATATCATTATGAAATTTGCAGAAAGCTAAGCTGTCATCTCTGACATCTTGTAATGGAGCTGTGTTTATTCACTTCACATATGTACCATGTTATTCCTCTACTTCACATGTGCCAAGTCAAAAAATATTAAGAACAGTTCTCCAAAAATAGTGAAAGAATGGTTTGTTTTTAGGAGCTTCATGGCTAGCCTAGGCATCCAAATTGTCAAGTTTTCAGTTTAACAGTCTCAAGCACTGACCTTGGGCAAACAATTTAATCTTGTAGTAACTGTTTTCCAGCTGTAAAATGAGCATCTATTTTTCATCCCCTTCCTTCTGTCTGGTAATGTCTCAGTTTTATTTCTTATATATATTGCATCAATTTTATAGTATTTGATACCTGAGGAGGTCTCCAAGCACCACTCCAGTGTAAGTGATGACCTTTCTGAAGTCTATTTCATTTAGGTGCAGAAGTTTTTAGCAGCTGTCATTAGTATGGCAAACCTTCTCACCTTTTCCTTCTCTTTACCAGGGCTGGAGTTAGAACCAAGACATGAGCTTGTATAATCATGCTCACAAGGGTGAGTGTGAAGTCAAGATATTGAGTGGAAATAGTTAACTTCTATAGTTGAGACAGACAAGCTAATTATTGTAGGAGATAGAAAAAATGTCTGGATGAAATATAAAGCTCTTATTTTTTGTCATGGATAAACAGCTTTGCTATCAATTCTGCATGAGAGAGGAAGTGAATTGAAATAAAGTTGATGTCTTGGGCTTGTACTGAGTTCATAAATGAAGAGGGGAAAAACCCCTCTATTTTATGTCATGCAAAGCATATGTGACATCTTTGCTGTCACTGCTGGTTGGGAAGCTGTTGAGGAAAAGCAATGTTCCTTGACAACGTTGTGTTGTAGAGTTAAAAGGATTATGTGAGCTCAGATAAGTTTACCTTTAGAATTCTACAAAGGAATCTAGGAAAGCAAACCTGAAAGTATTACAGATCTATATTCTAGAAAATGTCTTAAATGCATGGAAAATTCAATGTTCCCTGGCTCAACTCTCTACTGCACGGGTTGAATTGCTTTTATAGAACTTACACCACTGTATGTCTGTGACTGTGGATTTGAATAATATTGCAAATAATAGCTCCACAATGTTATCAGTTATCCATAAAATGCTCTGGAAACTGCATACACAGACACCTAAACAAGTGTAAGTCAGAGAAAGTAGCAGTGAGTCACTTTAGGTCTATGTATTTTTACCAAGGTTTCTAGTAAGAGGCTGAGCTGGAGGTAGTTTTAGTCTATTAAGAAAATATTTCTAATATTTTCTGTTTTCTATTTTCATTCTGTTACATTCTACTTTTTGGGCCATTTTATCTGCATCCCTATAATGCAAAGGGTTTTGATTTCAGCTTTTCATTGGAAAAATTGTGCTTTTTTTTCTTGTCCTGATCAAAATTTCAAAGCAGAACTTTTGAGAACCTTCTGAGGTTTTTACTCTCTGCCTTAATTGGCTCATCTTTAACAAAAAGGTCAAAATAATACTTGGTGAGATGCTTTGAGGACTTTAGGAGAAAAGGTATTTAAATCCTGATTGCTAGTATTGTTGGGATATGATATTCTTATTCAACACTTCTCCAATGAATTTTCTTTCAGTATCTGTTGAAATCTACTTATTGCACAACAATCTTAATTGGTCTTAGATTAATTCTCTCCCCTGGTCATGAGATGGAACAAAAAGCTAAGGATTATACATTTTAGATTTCTATCTTTATTTGCATCTGAAATTGTAATGAAGTAAAGGATTCAGAGATGCTTATTTGTCATGTTTGATAAAACGACATGAGAATTTGTTTCTCCTTCCAAGACAATCTGCTGCTTTTGTTATGGATATTGAGATGAATGCCCTCAGAACAAAGATTAATCTGAGATTAAATAATTCCCACTAGCATCCCTTCACTAATAAGAATAAAAGGTGATGCTCCAGAGACAACCCAGTGGAGACTCCACAGGAGAAGTGTTTAAATAAATGTGTTTTGTGCTGTGGTGAATGAGAAACAAACCCACCCAGCTACAGATAAGAGCAGGTAACATTTCAGAAGTGCTTTTACCAGAAGTACAAACCCTTGTGTATTCCTGCTCTTGTTTTCTTCTGCATCAGTCAAAAAAATGGTGAGAAGGGATGAAGTGGATGGTGATTTCCATACGTTTGATTGTGTGAAGTCCTTTGGGTCACCCCTAGGGACAGAAGGGTGGAATGCACATAAAATTAGAGTAAGTAAGCTAAAGGCCCTTCTGGCCTGAAGCAATATGAAGTCATCCTTGCTGGAGGATCCTGCAAAAGGATTCTCAGCTGCTCAGCAGATTGCACACAGCTCTTTCAGAGTGGCTATAAAACCTTGAAAGAGCAAGAAGATTAACAGAATGCAAGGGAACTTATTTGTTAAAGCTGCATATTGAAATGAGGCTAGAACCTGTACAATAATAACCAAAGCAAAGTTGTGCAGAAAAAAAAATTGAGGCAATTTATTTATGATTCTGTTTAATGATGGAATTGCTGCTCTGTGCAGTTTCTAAAAGGAGAACATCATTATAGTGCTGAGCAAGCACTGGCTGATTTCAAGGCAAGTTCCTGGAAACAAAATTTGTTCTAAATTAGTGAGTAGTTTAGAATATCCTTAAATGCAGTTTGAAATAAAGAGTATATTGAGACTGTTTACCACTGCAGCTCTGTGGTACTTCAGATGCAGAATTGTCGGGTTTATTTAGTAGCCCCAAGCTTCTCTTTTTTTAATATGGATTATAAATTCCTCATCCAAACTCTGCCACTGGACTTTCCAGCCTGCTCTTCTGCTTTCATGATGAGTCTGAAAGGAATTTGGCAGAATTCTAATCTGAAAATTTCTGAAAGGAATTTGGCAGAATTCTAATTTGAAAAGTATTTTCAGAAAACAGAAAGGCTATTCCTGCATCTCTAGTGTTTCAGTTGTTTGCAGTGAAGATTTATGTAAACTGTAAAGATTATTATTTTTTTTTTTTTACAAATTAAGGAATAGAAGTAGTGAGATTTTGCCTCTCTTGTCATGATTAGAAAATATAATTAAGCAATGTGCTGTAAAAGCAGTGAAAGGTGGGAATGCAAATGCAGTTCCTTAATTAAGCAGTGTGGTATTTGATTCAAAACTTGATTTAGGCAAGCACTTAAATGTAGGCTTTGCTCCTGCTTCTTCTGAATTCTGCACTTAAATGTATGTTTAAGTATTTTTGTGTTCATATGCACTTTACTAAATTGAGGGCAAAAGGACCAAGACCTTGATCAGATTGGATTTTGCCTGTTTGTATAGTTATTTAAAAGAAAAACCTATTTTGGATTGTCAAATAGAATAATAAAATCAAGCACTTGTTTCTTTAGGCTGAACAGAGTGATGCAAAAGGGAAGTGTATCAGCTTAGTTATCCATTTTGGGATGGTCATGCTCTTCTGGGGGGCTTGAAACAGGGTTTGAAAGAGGATGCTGAATTAGGTGGCCCCACTGGTCATGTTCTGTGTGGTCCTCACTGTGATGAGTTGGAGGGGTAGGAAAGAAAACAGAAGGAATGAGAGGCAAGATGGCAAAATAGTCTGGGATTTGGTGGTGGGTAAACATGTTCTGGTGTGGGCCCTCCATGGGCAGCAGTTCCTTCAGGGAATATCCACCCTCTTTGAGGAGTCCCCACCATCCTGGGGCAGCTCCTCTTCCTCCCCTTGCTCACACCTGTTTTGCAGGGCTGGTTCTCCCACTTTTCCCCCTCACTGTGTGCAGGTTTTGCCCTTTCAGAGCTGCCCTTTGCCCAGGGTGAGGGCTCAGCTGTGCCTGCACTGGAACCAGCTGGGACCATACCTGGTATGGAGCAGCCTTGGGCTCCAGCCCCTGGGCATGGTACAAAGGCAAAGAATTAAAATGCCACTTTGGAAACGTTTTTAGCAGGTGCCACAGCAAATTCTGAAAAGGCTGTGAACATAATGGTGTTGCCAAGATCAGAAGGGAATGATAAATCCCACACTGGCCAGAGGGGCTGTGTGCCTGGGGCTGCCCCACTGGCAGTGAGCACTTCCCTCCTGTTAGTCATGGATCAAAGCATCGAGGCCATTGCCCACAGACTGATGCTTTTTGGTAGTGAGCCCCAGGGCTGACAGAGCCACTAACAGGGACCTACTTACAAGGTGGTTTTAACATTAGTAACCTGAATATGTTCTTGGATCAGATCTTGGCTCCTACATCATATCTGAGGCTATAAAGATAAAAATACTGCTTATGCATGGCTTTATTTGAGATAAATGTCTTCCAGAAAACAAAGCCTGGAGAAGGATTAATTAAGATAATAAGCTGTGTTTACATCAAAGAAAGCTGAAAATCAATTCTGTTTGAGTTCCGTTCTGTTAATGGAAATATATATTATTTTATTAGTCAAACGGCACAATTAATTACAGAGAAGATTTTCTCTCTGGGGCTGCTTTATGACTATTACACTGCTTACAATTAATCCTAATGGAAAGATCAGACTCAAAATTCATGGTCTCCTGTAAATTTTTATAACCTGGTTATTGCTTCCAAGTGCCCAATGCAATGACAACAAGCTTTCTGAATTTCATTGAGGAGCACAGTCCAATTCCATTGTTTTCCTGTGGCATTGGCCACAGACCTGATTTACTGAGGTATTCCAATTTTCCTGCTTCCAGGAGCTTGTTCCTGCATCCTGTTTACTCCTGAGGGACCTGGGAGCACTGCACCATGAGAGGTTAGACCACTGAAGGTTCAGCTGGAGAGCTGTGTCTGATGAATCTGTGTCAGGTATCTACTAATGCATCAGAAACTGTGTGTGGTTGCTGCTTAAACCACCATGGCTATCACCAACCAAATATTTGATTTGTGGAGACATCTAATATATTCAGGATCTGTCTGTAAAGTGGAATTAAACCCCACAGAAATATTGGTAAAGACAAGTTGCTCATCCTCATTTTAACTGATCTTGAAACACAAACAGGCAGCTAATGGCAAGAAGGAAGAAATGGAAGGCTAATACCATATTCCTTTCATGCTGATGTTATGCAGCCCTTGGTGTGTCCTTCCAGTTTATTGAAATTGTGGTCACTTTTGCAGTTATGAACACTGGCATCTCTGGAATGTCATAATTCAGCTGTGACACTGATGTGCTGCTAGAAAAAGTCTTGCAATATGCTGTAAAGTGCTTATGATAATGTCTATCTCCTCTTGCCCAAATGAGGTGGGAGGATTTTTATGAATCTTTCAATATTTTGATCTAATTTCAATAGTGAATATATTATTTATTCCTTTAATGGGGAATGTAATGAATTGGGATGGGTATTTTACTAGGACATCTGCCAGGGAGTGGCTCTGGCTTAATGTGAGTGAGCAATAATGGATGTTGGTTATTGGGGACAGTGTTAGCAAATGTTCTACTTCGTAAAGATTTCCTTAACTAGTGCCAAGAGATTTAGTGGTGATCAGTCAGACCTCAGGAGTTAAATTAGTCAGATAAGTGAGTTTATAAACCCAGACCTACTATTTTACTAAATAAACATTAAATGCAGCAAATCTCATACATTATTCACTGTGATATTTTATTGTCTGAAATCTTGTATAGGTTTCTCTGAGCATTTTTTGTATGTTACCCTTTTTAATTCCTTGGTCCCCAGAGTTTCAAGTGAGTATTTAAATGGTTGGAGGGATCAGAGCCAGGGCATATTATCTACTGCCATTATTTTAATAATTTACAAGTATGTTTTCGAATATTTCCTATGTGACTCTCAATTTTGGTGTAGTGTGTGGTGAGATTCAACCCAGTAAGTAAAATGGATTGTCACAGGCTAATCAGGGAACATGACTTTGACTTTATGCTGAGCTCATAATTGTACTTTATGCAATATATTCAGTTAGTGCAGTTGTCATGCAGGTCAGGGCTGCCTAGTGGAGAGTATCCCAAGTGTGTTTTATCATAGAATTTAAGGGTTGGAATGGACCTTCCAGATCATCCAGTCCCAACCTCCTGCCCTGGTCAGGGACACCTCCTCACTAGATCAGGTTGCTCAAGGCTCATCCAGCCTGGCCCTGAACACTGCCAGGGTTGGGGCAGCCACAGCCTCCCTGGGCAACCTGTGCCAGTGTCTCACCACTCTTAGAATAAAAAACGTTTTTTTCACATCCAACCTAGACTTCCTCTCCTGCAGTTTGAACCCATTGCCCCTTGTCCTGTCACTGCAGTTCCTAACACAGAGTCCCTCTCCAGCTCCTTGTAGACCCTTCAGATATTGAAAAGTTGCTCTGAGGTCTCCACACAACCTTCTCTTCTCCAGACTGAACAGCCCCAACTCCCTCAGTCTGTGTCATCACAATTTCCTGCCATAGAAATGAGGGGACAAATTTTTGTCTGGACAGTGGGAAGAAGGGAGAAGGACTTGTGGATTTAGGCTGCAGCCAGTGCTGGAGAAGGTTTGCTGGTCCCAAATTTAAAGCTAAATCTTAAGAGGTTTTGAGTGTCTAATGTGCTTCACAGACTGACTAAGGAAGTTTTAATTAATAGAATAACAGCTTGTGAGCATAAAGAAATATGGAGCTTGAGTCTTCTAAGATGTAGCACATTGTCTGCAGAACAGTGGTGATCTCTTTTGAGTGTGAAAGTAACAGGAAACTAGCAAAGCATGGATCAAAAATAGATTGAAATATCCTGTTGGTTGTATCTAGTCCTGACTAATCCTGAAATTATTATGATTACGATTGCATTATTGTGTTATTCCAATTTTCAAGAAGGGTATGAGGAAAGATCCAGGAAACTAGAGAGCTCTTAGTCTAACCTCAGTTCCTAGAAAAATTATGGAAAATATTATACTGGTTACTATCAAAAGACATTCAGAGAACAACACAATCATCAGGTATTGGCACTTGTTCCTGTTGGTGTGTCAGTGCTGAACATGAGATTCTTCTCATTGTGGAACAGGCACAAGGGATGATTTGGGGCAAGAGTGGAGGGGAAAGGGATATTGAAAAGGGCTCTTCCCATGAGGTAGGCTTGGATTTGAATATCTTGTTTTGGTTGTTATTTGGCTTGAGCTTTGGGAACTGTTATTTAGGGTTAGCTTTATCAGCAGCTTAGAAGTTTTAAAAATCATGAGCATGGACCAAATACAAGTGCTGAGAGTGAGTGCCCCACTCTAGTGTCTGTGGCATCCTTGGCACTTCAGCCTTTGACCCAAAATACCAGTGAGATGTACAGGTATCTGCAGCTCTGGTGTTTCCTGCAGTGAGGATATAAGACAAATCAGTCAGCCTTAAGGTTTTGTTACCTGACAGTGTTTCTCCCATTCTGACAGGGAACAGGCTTAGCCATTCTGGGCTGTCTTAAGGTGTGAAATGAGATTTAGCTTTTTCTTTCATATTGTCTATTCCTTGCCTTCTTGTCTTCAGTGAGACAGATGGGGAAAAGCAGCCTCTCTTAAAATGATGGATGTAGCTGTGCTTCTTATTCATGCTCTGTTATTACTCTTCTTATGATCTTAAATAGGATGATACCATACAGAAAAGCCAAAGATTAGAAGAATCATTAGCTTTCATTTGTAATTACAGTGCACTGGCTAGGGCTCACACATTGTGAGAGCTATAATTT
>NW_008680899.1:0-11004 GCF_000695815.1 Acanthisitta chloris | reverse complement strand
TAACTGAGGGGATCTTTTCGAAGAATTACGTACCTACAAATACATAATAGAATAGTATTCCTGCAGTAGCTTCCCAGCTATTTGGCAGGGACTATGTGCAAATCCTCTGCAGGGCCTGAAGCAATTACAGCTGGTAGTGCAATTCTGAGAAATATCACCCCAAAAAAGGCAGAAGAAAAATGAGGAAATTTTTGAGAGAGAGGACAATGGTAATCCAGTAGTACAATCCCTCCAGGACAGCACTGGCCAGTAATGTGTACAGTACTTTTCTGGAAGTACTGCAGTAGGATAAAAGAATCCTGAACATTTCAGTGTGTGAATTCTAAGGCCCAGGTAACTTTTCTTACTCTGAGCATCACTTCCTTCCTTGACATCCTGACTAGATTCCAACTTGAGCAAATCACAATCTCTTTGTCCAACTTTTCCCTCTCAGTCTCTTTTCCAAGTATGTACTTTTAGCAAAATAGTTATGCAACATTATATTGCATATTGTAATTAACATTTTATATCAGTATCTTTTGAGCTTTTTTTAAAACCAGTTTTCCATATGTTTGTTTGGCAAGTGGCAGCCAAGTGAAATTGCTACTGCACTGTGTGCAGGAAGGTGCCCTGTGGTCTTTCAGTAAATTAAATCACTACACAATTAATGCTCACAGTCAACAGAAATCCAGTTCATCTAGCTGTGAATGTGCAGCATGGAGTTAAAGGTCACCTTGTCCCTGCAGTTCTCATTGCTTTTCTTGAGGGGAAAAATATTCAAAGTTCTCTGCAGTTATCAATAGACCCATGGACCTACATATGGCATTAAGGATATTATTTTAATGAGTTATCATTTTTAGGAGGTTAATGATTTGTAAAAATTATAAAGAACTCAGAAACTTCAATCAATGTTTTCAATAAATAATGGAAATTTCCTGTGAGATTTTTTATGATCAGGATAAAGGGAAAAAATTTAGAGCCCTTAAAAAGAATAGAACAAGAAACATTTTGGTAGAAGTACCTGAAGGGCTGCACTTGGTGAACAGCACAGGCTAATGGGCCTCATCTTCAGCTTGTAAAACAATGACATAGAAAGCATAAGGTGGTGTGGAACTGACTGTGTGGCAGGTTGGCATAATTTCTGATGGTTTCTCTCAGAGCATCTGTGGGTGAGTTTGCACAATGACTAAACTCAGGAGACACAACAGATCTTATTAGCTCATCAGGAAAACAAGTAATGATCTGCTGAAAAAGTATCTAAACTTGTAGTCTGACACTTTATCCAAAAGTCTGTTTGCCTGTAAAACAGACAAATGTCTTGGAATTTTCTTGATTATGGTAGAAATTGTCCAAAACTTTTGTCCCCCTGAATCTGTGTTTTAAGGGTCTGTTGTCCTTCAACACCACCTGTGTGTCATGAGTAAGAGTTAGGTAAAGTACAAAAAGGAAGATGAATTTCAGGTACAAGAAATTTTACCTGTACCTGTTGTAAATGGCATTAAAAATTAGGTTTCTTTTCCCCAAGATTGATTATCAATTGGTACCAGAAAAAGTACCTATAAGTCTTGTCCACTTGGTGATCTTGTACTTACATGTCAGGTCCTACTTCAGGTGTGTTTTGCAAAGGTTTTTAAACTAAGCAAGCACACAATAAAATCCTCAGTGGGAAGTAGCTAAAATGCCATGTAAACCAAAATAAAGTCTGCAGCTAACTCTAAGCTCTTGAGAGATATGTTAAAGCCTTCCATCAGTGCGGAATTTGTTGCTTCTCATCAAGGAAGCTCCTGCTGAGGGACAGGCTCATTTGCTTTGCCACAGGTAGCAGGTAAAATGTTTTGAGTGATGTAAATCAGATTAGTTTTGCAAATCTGCCCTTGCTTACTTAAAGCCTAACACACATTTCTGTTGAGATTTAATTTGCACGTGGAAGTATAGTCAAATCAGAAAGATATTGTACTGAAATCTGCAAACTGCAACCAGGATTTTGATGCATCAGTCAGTTGGATTTATTTGAAAACATCAGATTTAAATGCTGGTCATTAGTTTCCTTCCTTTGTTAAGCACTTATCATATCCATAGAGTTAGATCAGGTATCATTGTCTGGTTGACACTGGTGAATCTCTTTTCATGGATGAGCTCAAACAATTTCACAAGCTGATGAAGGATCAGGGTTTTAGATACTTAGATAGGGAGGGAAAATGTTAAGTGTCTGTTTTCAACACTGCCTGACAGGTAATGAGACAGGTTATAGTACTCAGGTTAATGCACAAACAGGTGCTCAAGCAGAAGGGCTGGATTTTTTTTTTTTAAAAAAAAAACCCCAAACAACACACCCTCCCCCCAAATCCAAACAAACCAACAACCATGAGCCATGATTTGTGGTGTGTTAAGTTGCAATAGAATACAAGGCCTAATTAAAACACAAGAAAAAGTTGTAATAACTTAATTCATTAACTTGTAGCATGAAAATTAATGTGTCATTTAATCTCATGTATTATTAGAAAAGGATTCTTTTCCTAAACTAACTAAATAAAGGTTTCAAGCTCTGGAGATTGTTGCAAATCCAGAGCACTGGGTGGAACTCTAAACAAAGGCTAATGAGCAACCTCTTGTATTTTTTTTTAAAATCCAAAATCCAGCAGATTATATGTCTGCTCTGAGAATCTCACATTAATCCTTTTCGTTTGATCTGACACTCTTCCCTCCTATCCAAGTCATATTTAATATAGGTGGTTTACTGAAGCTCTAAACTTAATTGACAGGCTCGTTAATTTAGGAAGCAAGTTGTTCAAGAGTGGAACATTGAAGAGAAATACAATGCTCTGCTTGGTGTTTGCCTGATGTTGTAACCTGACTGGTTACTCTGAAGTTGAATCAATTTTTTGTAAAAGAGTATTAATCAAACCCTCCTAAATGCAGAAATGTAAGGAACAAAAAGTGACAGAAGGAATGAAAAGGTTTGCTCTGGATTTTAGTTTCTTCAGAAAAACAAACCCAGCTGTTCTTAAAGCTTTCTAGTGCCATTACAGTCACCATTTTTTCCACCTTGGAAATTCTTCTGGTGGAGGAATGGACACTCCAAGCATATTCTAAAACAGAGCAGACTTTTCCTTTTTGTCTGCTCTGTATTTTGTCACCTTGGCTTTAGCAAAGATGCATTTAGGCAACCTGGGAAAAGCTTTATTTTTTTTTTCCCCCCACGTAGGTGAGTTTTACACTCAAATTGTATAGCAACTCCTAAATCCAACAGAGAGAAGAACAGCTACTTGTGGAATTAGTTTGGCAAGGAAAATTGCTCTGCAAGGAGCACCTGGATCTCTGCTCACTGCTGATTTACTAAATGCAGCAAACTTAAGGGCAATAAATATCCGAGTGGATCTTGCCAGCATTTTAGCCTGGTTTTCCTGAGAGTCTTAGTATTTGGCCACACAACATTCTCTTAAATAGTAGGTTTAAGCTATTAAGTGTGAACTATAAAATACAAGGTTGGCTGGTTGAGTGAGGAAGTCTGAAGAGTATAAATGCTTGGCTGACACACAACCTGGATGTAAGGAACCTGTGGGGACAAAATGGTTACTCGTTGTCTGATTTGGAATATAGTATTTAAACTTTCTTGGATTATAGCAGTCAAAGACAGTACTTTCCAGTGAGCATATTGTCCTCTAGAGAGTTGGGATGCCCATTCCCTAATCAGCTTGATGAGCATACTAAAATGCAAAGAAATCTCACAGAAGAATTGATTATCTCATCATCCATGAAGCAGCTGACAGAGGAACAACATGTCTGAAGCAGTTCTAGGAAAGCTTTGAGACAACGGGAAGGAGAATCACATACAATGATACATAAAGAAAAAAAATTTGTTGATTGGCCTAGTCATGAGATTTGATTGCAGAGCTTAGATGGGAGCTACATTAAAAACTTCTCCCAGAATGGTGCTAGCACCAGTTAGAACACGAAAATGTGTTTTTAAATACAATAAAAATTAGATACACAACAAGAAGTCCTGGTTTAGACAATAAAACAGACAGAGTACTTATGTGAAGTGCTTTTCTTGTTAGGAAGTGTTTTGATCTCTTGCTGAAAAAAAGCTGCAGTAACAAGCAAGACAAGAGATTTTCTTGCTTTTTATACTTCAGCTGACTTAATTAAATTTCTTTCACTCTGCATGTGTAAATATAAGCAAAGTCATTAGTGTTTTGTGTAGAGGAAAGAAGCAAAGGAGGCAACACTTCCACTTCGAGCTTCGTGAATGCAAACTCATCTGAATGTTTGGTCCAAAGTTCTTTGACAGTGACCAGGAGTAGGTATAAGAATAAAGCTTAGATGGAGTGATGTTAGCTTGGGTGAACCTTCTCAGCAAGGCACAGGAAGAAGCATTGTATGGATATGAAATATTCCTTTCTTACTCTTGAGGTGTTTGTGTTATTCATCCAGAGAGTCAGAAGTTAAACAATTACAAGTGCACAGACTACTCATAAAGATACTCATCACTGAATGGCTGTAGCCCATTTTGGAATGGGAAGCAAAATACTGTGTCTGTTAAGCTCAGATTGTGAAAATGGGTTTGATTGTGATGATTAAATGCACAAAAAAGCCTTTTTTCTTTTTTTTTTTCAAGTGATGCAAGTTGTTCTCAGGAAGGGTTTAAACATTTATGGAAAAGGTGCCTGAAATCACTTTTTTTTTTTTTTTTTTTAAATTGTTTTTAAGTTTAGTCTTATACTAAAAACACTCACTTCTTGATGTAACTCTACTGAAGTGTTTTGTTCAAGTCTCACACGTTCTAGCAGTCTAGCAATGAGTAGTTCTGATGTGACAAGAATTTCCAGTGATGACTGGAGAGAGTATCTTTGTTTCCTCTTAAAACTAGTAACTTAATGCTAGGAAAATGGAATATGGGGGTTCTTCTCTGCTTAGCTGGCAATTAAAGGTGTTCTACAGATGCTTTTGGGAGTGCTTACATGCTATACTTGCCCTTGGCCCAGGAATGCTGGTACATCATGTTCTCAGGGAACAGTTTGACCCTTTATAAGCCTGGGGAGAAAATCCAATCTATTCTTCTTCTGAAACAAGCTGTATCACAGTCTCTGCCAGTTTTGCTGCACCTCCTTCTGGCAGCAATTAGATCATCTGTCTCATCAAGAGTGCTCAGCCTACTGCACTTCATACAGTAGTTCCTGTGTTGAGTCCCAGAGCTCATGTTTGACCAAATCTGATGTAGTGTAAACATTGAAGGGATGGCAGGAACCTTGTTCTGGGCTCTGTCCTTAGCCTTAAGCATTTGTATGCCTTTACCACCTTTCAGCCTTGACAAATTTGCAGGGTACAATCAGGAGTGAGTGAATGGCTAGGAGGAAATGAGCTGCAGACTGATCCTTGGCCTTTGTACATTAGATATGTGAGTGATCCTTTGCAGCCAGATGAGACCTCCCCTGTGCTTCATCACACACTGCAGGGCCACAGTTAGTGCTGAGCTGAGCCTGAACAAACCAAACCTGTGGAAGAGCAGCACAAGGCCAAGCTGTGAGCTGTCCCCCAGTACATGAGGATGGTTTCCAGCCAACTCAGCCCTGCTAGCAAAAGGATGTGTGGCACAGGCTTGTGTGTCCATAAATGTTTGCTAGTCTCCCTCATGCTCTGAGCTAAGTATACAGATGAAGCCACATAAAAGACCAGGCTTGGATTTCCAGCATATATAAGCATATATACATATCAAAGCCTTATTACTTTACTCTAAGGGTGGTGAGACACTGGCACAGGTTGCCCAGGGAGGCTGTGGCTGCCCCAACCCTGGCAGTGTTCAAGGCCAGGCTGGATGAGCCTTGAGCAACCTGATCTAGTGAGGAGGGGTCCCTGCCCAGGGCAGGGAGGTGGGACAAGATGATCTGTAAGGTCCATTCCAATCCCTAAATTCTATGATTCTATGATATATACAACTTTATCAAAAGCTCACTGGGCTTGAGCAGTGATTCCAATTAAATACCTGTTAAATCCTTAAAACTGTAATATTAAAACTTAGTGTGATGCTGTTTGGCTCATTTATGTTATCTGTCTGAAAATAAATCTGCTTTTTGATTTACTGTGTGAATATCAGTAGCCAACTGCTTCAGATCACACATACAGTGAAAAGGGCCTTGCACAAAAATTGCTGAATACTTTCCAATATCTGAGACGTTGGAAAGAAAAGGCAGATCTGTAAAAAGTAGAGGAATGCAGTGGATGAGTTATTAAAAAAAGAACAAATAATGGTGTAAGAATAAGATCAGGCAGGATTTATGGGATTTCCTGACTAATGTAAGCTACGAAGAAACTTTTCTCAAAAGCAGAGCAAGCTGGAATAGAGTTACATCATGAGTAATGAGCTGAGTGAGTGATGTAAGAGAGCAGAGGTTTATTTGGAATTGATTTAACAGGATATATTCATCCTGACCTTCTTGAACCATAAATGTCTTCTGACGCTTTGCTGGATAGAGCATTTCACTTGTTATTCAAACTGCTATTTTTCACCAGCTGCTTACACACAATGCAGGAAAAACGGAGAAAGTGCTGGAGAAGTTACTAGAACCATCAGCTTCTTTAATTTGCAAGACTAAACCAACATGAGAGTGGATTTAGAGAATTTTGAAGTATCTTTGTGTCTCTTTAATGTAACGTTTTGCCTTTGAAGTTATTTCCAAGGTTCCATTAGAAAGATTTCATGGCAAGATCTTCTCCTCTGTGCCAGGTTACCTATTTGCAGTTAGGATGTAGGCTGTGTAGTTTTGCTTTAAGTAGTTGACATGTCCCAACAGTAGTCTCCATTTCCACTCAGACTTAAAGAATCATAGAATCAACCTGGTTGGAAGAGACCTCCAAGATGATCAAGTCCAACCCTACCGTGGTCACTAGACCATGGCACTAAGTGCCACATCCAGTCTCATCTTAAAAAACTCCAGGGATGGTGAATCCACCACCTTAACATAAGGGGGTTTTCAAGACAAGACTTTCATTGAAACAGTCTTTTTGCAAAAGGTCTTAAAGAGGACTTAACCCTGTTTTATTTTTCCATTCCTGGTCCGAGCAGGGAATGCCTCTTACATTGGCTTTTTGAGTGCTTCTTTGCATTGCCTAAATATTTTTGGAACAACTTCCTATGTGTAATGATACAAATGAGATTTTTAAAGGAAAAAGAATAATCTTCCAATGGTGAATTAACTAGCAAAAGCAGAGGGCTTGTTGGATTCAGGACATCACTGGAATTTAAGCTTGGTTTAAAATCTCATTGTGGGGCGGTAAGAGTGCACATAATTGCTCTTCTGGATAAAGGATAATTGCCTTGTTTTTTTGCATGCATGAGGAAAATTTGTGCAAATGTGGTCATTCTTCAATACATTTTCTCTACAGATGATTAGTTTATATAATGTATCTTAGAGGTCTTATTCAGCCTGGAAATGAAGTCTCTCCTTGCAAATGACTGAAGGACAGAAATCAGAGGAAAATTTCAGACTGCTTCTGTGAATTCAGCAGTTGATTAAGAGAAAGGGCTATGGGAGGGGAATAATTTTTTTTGTTACACGTGTTGCACCTAATATATGTATTTAGTTTGATGCATTTATGAAATTAGGCTTTGGGAAAAGCTACATTAGACCCAAAAATATATCTGCACCAAACCCATATTATTCATAGTGTAGTACAAACTAGATACATTAACAGGGAATAGAGCTATGTAAGTTCATGCTTTGCAAAATGCTTGAGAGCAGCAAAGTGTCCATGTCTCAAATAATTTAGAGATAGTAATCACAGCTCATGTGAGTAGAGCTTGGCTATCTCTAGACCAGCTGACTTAGAACTGCCAAGAATGTCATTGTATATATTGCAGGACATATCCAGGATTTTTAGTTAATATTTAGCTTTAAATTACATGGTTTGGATTTTATTAGTATTACTACAGTGGCAGTTTAGCCCCTGGTGTAGACTTACTGCTGCCTCAGGTATGTCTGAAAAAACTGTCCCCACCATGGAACAGAAATGTACCAACCTCTAGCCATGTGATTGGCTCCCTATAAGAAACTTTCACCATACAAGAAGTTTCCACCTCTTTCCTTCTCCTCCCAGGCCAATTCTTGCTATACTTTCTGGGTTTGAAATGTCAAATCATAATATGAAGCATCACACTCTTTTTCTCCCACTCTGACCCCATTACGGCTGAGTTTCACAGTACCAGGAATGGGATATTTTAGAAGTACAAGTACTGAGAAATGGTAAATGCATGAAAGTTCACGTCACATAGCAAGATTTTCTTCTTTCTCCTGAGTGCTATCCCTATTTTAGAGAACAATAGATGCACAGAAATTGGGCTGTTTGCAGCAGATCACTCACTGAGCCTGCGCAGAGGTTCCAGGCAAACATCTCTTGCTGTATTTGCTCTGTGGCTACAGCCTCAAAAAGCAGCTTAGCTCCTGCAGTAGGTCTAGGCACATGTTCAAAATGCTCAAAGCTTTTGCTTGCAGTTTTTGCAGGGAGCTCTTCTAACAAAGCCTCCACTATAACAAGTTGAGAGATTTTCTTGCTTAGTATTAGGTGCCAGGGTGAAACAGTTACTGCTGTTGCAGTGGTGAATGAGTTGGGAGGAGATGGAGATCAATTGCTGGACAAATTAGGAACAGTATAATCACGAGGAAAGAAAGGTTATGAGAAGTGTCTCTTTTGTTAGCATGCTGTCCTGGGATGGAAGATACAGAACACATAGATGAAAATATAATTTAGGCCTTGTTAGGTACATTCAGCAAGAATCATAGAGTAAAGAAATCATCCTTATTTCTTTAAGCTGAAATTATTTTCTTCCAGTATGTGACTGGAAAGTTATTCAAGTCTATTGCTGCTTTATTGGCATATAATTCATGTGCTGACATTTGTTTTTATTCTAAAAAAGTTAGTAAGCAAAAATCATTCTATAAATTACTTTTCCCTGCTATTGGTGTAGCTTATTGAAAAAAAACTTGGATTAATGGTCCAAGAAATTGGAAGCTAAATGTTCATATATGTTGATAAACAAGAAGTTTATGACAAAATTTTTAGTGGTGCTCCAAGGAGTGTTCTTATTAACTCTGAATGCTAATGATACATCAAATGTTTATGATACATTTAGATGCAGAGATGCATTGTTGACTCAGGCAATGATCAGAAGCCAAGGCTGTCCTGCATGTGCTTGAAACTTGTTAGGTGAAGCAGGAAGTCCTACCTGAAGTAGGACTCTTGGTTTTTCCTTTCCCTAAGTAACACCTGGGATCAGCCCAAAGTGCCTCTGGATAAGATGTTTGAAAAGTCTGTGTTTATTAGGATAAATTCTACAGATAATGAAGTGAAACAAATGAGTTACAAAGTCATTGCACAACACTAGAGAGTATTATGCAGGAGGTTGTAGAAGCTCCAGTGGAAGCAATGGCAACTCTTGTGCTAAGCTCTGTTTCCCTAAGTAACACCTGGGATCAGCCCAAAGTGCCTCTGGATAAGATGTTTGAAAAGTCTGTGTTTATTAGGATAAATTCTACAGATAATGAAGTGAAACAAATGAGTTACAAAGTCATTGCACAACACTAGAGAGTATTATGCAGGAGGTTGTAGAAGCTCCAGTGGAAGCAATGGCAACTCTTGTGCTAAGCTCTGTTCCTCATTTAACTGAAGGTAATTATGCAAATGACTTGTATGTTCTTTGGTGCTAAGGAAGAACTGCAATGCGATAGAAAGGAGATTCTAATCACTCTATCTAATTACACTGAAATGAGAATTACTGAAAATCTTCAAGTGGCAATTATTCTTTTTATTATATTTAAGGCAATCAAAGGAAAAAAATGCCACGTTCAGAGTTTAATATAAAAAGTTTGATGTAAGGACTATCTAAGAACTTTGAACCTACTGGAGCTTTAGTGCTGTAATATTTTTGTCTTCTTCCTTTCACCCAAAAAAAACATGTAGGACAAGTATTTCTACTTAATTGGTTGGTATTTAAAAAGCCATGACTCCATACAAGTCTTCCATGTCTTGTTAAAATTAGATCTGTATTTTCTCAACTTGGCTTTACATGACTCTGTGCTAGTTGGGATTTTGCTGTACTTGGTCCAGGCAGTTGCTGACTCTGTGTTACTGTGGTTGTAAGCCAGAAAATGTGCATGTGGCTCTTGCAGAAGAGGTCCTGTCCGAAATGAGAACTCCATTGGGCTAAACACTCTGTGTACACAGTTATGTGCAGTGACTGTCTGAAAAAACTATCTAATTATAATTAGTGCCTTTGCCAAACATTGCTCTAAACTGTTAAAACTGCTATAAAATCACACCATAGCCCAAGTTAAGTGCTCCACACACTGATGGAAAACTGTTGTGTTGGATTCTGAATTAAAACTCTGAAAACATTAGTCTCTCTGAACAGCTGAAACAGGTAAACTGCCGAAGCTGAGACACTATGTGGAACAACCCTCCCTGTATTATCAAGTTTTATGCAACAGATTTTCCCTGGCATTTGATTTTTACAGGAAGAAAAATGCTAGAAGAGGTAATCAGGAGCCTTAGCAAGCAGAGACTGTCAGATGAGGCTCTGACCTTGACAGAATCTGTATGTTTTTCATGACAAAGGAGTAGTACTGAGACTGTCAGAAGACACTATATGTATATAGTTCAGTTGAAAACTGAAAACTGTTCTCTACAGAAATCATCAGAAGCTGTTACTGTGTGAGAGATGGGGTGAGGGACCATCCTCCAGCACCATCACAAGGAAATGGAACCTTGAGTCTGCAGTTCCTCTCATATGCCAATATTGATGTCACCAAATCCCTGAATACTTGTCAGAAAATAGTTATTTTAAAATTTTTCTTTTTTTTATTATTCTGAAAGCTTTCACGTTTTTTCTGTAATCTTCTTTTTCTTTAGACACTACCTGAGATCCTTAAAAAGAAATTTCCCAAAGAACTTGCCTTGTCTTTCCTCTTTGCTCATCTCATGGTAACCCTGATCTCACCTAATGATATATAAGTTTCATAAATACATACATAT
>NW_008680898.1:35376-35583 GCF_000695815.1 Acanthisitta chloris | reverse complement strand
CCTAACCCTAACCCTAACCCTAACCTGGAATCCTGCACACACTTCTGTTGTCCTCAGCATAGGAAGGGCATTGTTGGAACAGAACAAGCCCAGCGGAGGCCATGAAGTTGCTAAGATGATTGGAGCATCTCCCCTACAAGGACAGGCTGAGGGAGTTGGGGCTGTTCAGCCTGGAGAGGAGAAGGTTGTGTGGAGACCTCAGAGCAC
>NW_008680898.1:4188-35172 GCF_000695815.1 Acanthisitta chloris | reverse complement strand
CTTGAGTAACCTGCTCTGGTGGGAGTTGACCCTGCCCAGGGTTGGCACTGGCACTGGATGATCTCTAAGCTCCATTCCAGTCCCTAAAACTCTGTGATAAATCCCATCTTCAGGGACACAGCAGTGTGGCTCAGCCACTGCCATCTCTCCACCCATGGGGACCCCTCACTCACCCCCAGGGTCATGGGGGCAGCTCTGGGCCCTGCCTGCAACTAACAGCTACTGCTTGGAGCTCTGTGAAGGATCCAAGGACAAACTCACCCCCTTTTAGTGCCTGAGCTCATGCCCAGGGGCTGCAGGGGACAATTTCAGCTCTGTGTTTTATTCCCCATCATTTTCAGTTGCTTTCTTGCACCTTGGGGAGGATCCCCTGGGGCTGCCTGGCTGGTGCTCACAAGATCATAGAATTGTGGAATGGTTTGAGCTGGAAGGGACCTTTAAACATCATCTAGTCCAACCCCTGCCATGGGCTGGGACACCTTCCACTAGCCCAAGTTGCTCCAAGCCCCATCCAACCTGGCCTGGAACACTTGCAGGGATGGGGCAGGTGGTAAAACCTGTGCAATGTTTCACCACCCTCATTGCATGATGCTCCTATTGCAGCACCCACCTGTCCATTCCCCTGTGGATTTTGGCTGGGATGTCAGGACATGCCCTGGGCTGCAGCCAGGCAAGGAAAGTTTTGGGCTGCTGCAGCACTGGTCTAACTGGGGGACTGTGTGGCCTCATCAGCTGCTGCAGGGGACATTTGCTGGGAAGCAGCAGCTTTCTCCTCTGTGGAGAATCCAATTAAGCCCTTATTAAATTAATTTGCCTTTTTTTTCCCCTGTCCCTAACTCGCTTTAAGAGCCTTGGGCTGGAATTTTCCTAAAGGAGCCTCTAATGGTGGTTGCTTGGTCCTGCCAGAGGTTCCTGTTGGCTCTGAGGCTTAAGACAGGACGTGCAGACTGAGTTCTGGGGACAGCAGTGTGATGGGTTTTGTCCCCCCAGCTTCAGCAGGCTTGGGAGAAGGGAAAACATCTGGAATTTGCTGCTACAAACCCAGGTGATGGTGATCCTCCAAACAGGTGTGATCCTCCAGGGTCAGGAAATCTCTGGTCCCTTTCTGGTGTACCAGGGGCACTTTTTTCTTGACTGGTATCCACATCATGCTGGAGATTTTCTTTGGATCACTTTGGATCCAGTTCCACCTCCCTGCCATGGGCAGGGACACCTTGCACTAGCCCAGGTTGCTCCCAGCTCCATCCAACCTGGCCTGGAACACTCCCAGGGATGGAGCAGCCACAGCTGCTCTGGAAAATCCATTCCAGTGTCTCACCACCCTCACAGGGAGGAATTCCTTCCCAATATCCAATCTAACCTTGACCTCTGTCAGTTTAAAGCCATTCCCCCTTGTCCTGGCACTCCTGGTCCCCACAGCACTGCAGCAGAGGTCACAGAAAGGGGACAGCCCTGTCCCCAACTCACCCATCCTAGGGTTGGTTTGAGCCCCCACCACTTTCCCCTCTGCTTACGCAGCTGGAAGGAAGGATTTGGGTCCAAGCCCAAGCAGAGGGACAGGGTGTCCCCAAACCCTAATGAAAGCATTCACAGCCTGGCTGGAGCTTTGTGGGGAGAGAGAGATTTGATTTATGATATGAGTCAATGGTGTTTCTCTGCCAAAATGCATAAAAGGTACAGGCTGATGAGTCAAAGGCAGCTCCATTTGCATAATGGATTTGTTGCCTGGAAGGAGGAGGAAGAGATGTCTCTATTAACCTCCCTGGACCCTGCAAGGATGGGATGGAGGGGAAGACCTGGCAGAGAGATTACATAGACATATATATATACACACACACACACACAAAACACACATTTAACCCAACACTAGAAGTGACAGAGCAAACCCACAGCTTTTCAGACAGAAACACAAGCCTTGGATTTACCTCCCAAAAATCCCCATGGACCCTGTTGCTGCTGCTCTGAGACATCATGTGGGAGTGCAGGATGTGTATCAAAGGGTGGGATTTAATCTCTGCTTTGAAAAAAATGTCATGATTTTGCATCAGCCTCATAGTTACTGGGTCCTGTCTAATGATATTTCATGTTGATTTTTATTTTTTTTTACCCAGCAGCACTACGATGGACCTGCCAGCTTTTCTGTTGTATAAAGATTTCTTCTTTAAATGACAGGAAACATGATTTCCCCCAATATTTATATTAATTCTATGCCATTATTGCTTTATTTCTGGGCTCTGAAAGCAGCAAGATTTGTGTTTCATAATCCATGCAGGAAGGCTGAGTTGATATATTGGTTGCAAATGAAGAAAAGCACGTGTGGCTCTTCCCCAGTAGGTTTAATTTTATCCATCTGGCTCAATCATGGCAGCAGATTAAGTAAAAATTTTCAGTGGAGTTGCGTTGGCATAGCTTGACTTTTTTTTTTTTTATTATTTTTGCTTAAATATTGAGGTGGTTTCTGATCTGGGGAGGAATCTAACTCATTCTTTGCCTGTTCTTTTTTTCCCCATGGGTCTCCAGCTGAGCACCCTTGGCTGGCAATTGAATTCATAAATTGTTTCCAACCAAATCCTGCACCCAAGAAAAACAAGCTTTTTAAAAATCCAAACCTCTTGGATCTGCAAGGCTGGGATTGGGTCCAGCATCAGGAATAATATGGAGAACGTAGGAGGAATAACTCTGCTCCTTTCACTGCTGATGCTGAGGAGTCGCTCACTTCACCGCTGCAGCTCAGAGGAACTCTGGAAATGGTGAAATATGCCCCCAAAATGTCAAGGAATCATAAAATCCCAGACTGGTTTGGGTTGAAACCTTTAAGCTCATCCAGTCCCACCCTCTGCCATGGGCAGGGACACCTTCCACCAGCTCAGGGTGCTCCAAGCCCCATCCAACCTGGCCTGGAACTCTTCCAAGGATGGAGCAGCCACAGCTTCTCTAGACAACCTGACCAACCTTGGACCATCCTGGCCCTTGTGTGTCTCCAATCTGTCCTTTGGGTTTCACAGAAGGGGCTAAAAATCTCAATACACTTTAGGAGTGTTTTTGTCAGTGGTTGTTATCAGAGCACAGAGCTGGAGTTTGGGGATTTTCCTCCAAGCTCTGTACCATAGTTTTCCCCAAATGGTTAAAGCAGGTTTTTTGGGTGAGCTCTGTGGATTAGGAAATCCAGCCTGTTGTACATATTAAAGGAAAATATTTATTCTAACATCGGAAGCCAAACCCAAATCACTTAGTGCTGTGGAAAGAAAATGATTCCACACCACCAAAGTCCAGGGAAAGCAGGAGACATCTTCACATTCTCCCTGGCCTAAATGCAGGATACTTTTAGAATTTTCTAGCACTCTGTTTGCTGGTGGTGGAGTGGCACCAGGAGCTCCCATATCCCACCCAGAGGGGTCCCACATCCCACCCCAAAGATCTCTCCCTGCTCTCAGTGTTGCAGTGCATCCATAACCCACGTTGGGTACCCTCTGCATCCCTCCTGGAGCAGCATCCAGCAGCACTCAGAGCTTCACAGCAGTTTATTACCTTGCTGGGGGGGCAGGAGGATTTTTTATTGTTCTTCCAGCTTCCTTTCCTTTCTCATTTTTTGCTGAAAGCACAAAAACTTGTTATGATTTACCTCCTGACACAGCAGGCTGAGGCCTGCAGGCAGCCACAAATCAGTGATGGGATGAGAGTCCATTTGGAGCAGGGCCATGGATGCTGTGCCCAGGGGTGACTGTGGGGTGACCAGAGCACCACAGGGTCCCTGATACCCCTTTTTTGGAAGCTGTGACCATGTCCCTTCATCTGTCTTGCTTGTACCTGGGGGGTAGTTGTGACCCAGGGCAGGGGTTGGAGACCAGCATGGGGCTGTAATAATATATCTATCTCTGATTAGTGCCAGGATAAGCCAAACCAACCATCTCTTGTTGTTGCTGGGCCAGATATCCAAGGAGATTTGGGGAATGCCAGGAAACAGTGAGGAGTGGCAACATGCCAAGGTCCCAGGTCACCCTGAGGACACCTCCATGTCCCTGTGATGCAGCAGGATCAGTCCTGCTGCATCTGAGACCCAAAATAACCCCAGGAATCACAGTGCTGAGCTGCCCAGCTTGTAGAACCAGGCTGAGTGCTGCTGGACAAGACCCTCATGCTGTGGGTAGAGCAAGAGGGTTGTGCCTGGGAGAGGTGCATGGATTCCCATTTGGTTTATTCCCCTTTGTCTTTTTGGTTGGACAAGCTCAATGGGAACACAGACTGGTGGTGTCAGCCAGGTGCCTGTGGTGGGATGAGCAGTGGTTGAGCAGGGATGGCCCCAGGAGGATGTTTGGGACCAGGATCTCTACACTAAGGTCCTGTATCCCACCAGAGCAGTGTGCAGCTGTGGTGCCAGAGATGCTCCTGCCCTAGCACTCAGAGGGAAGGAGATTGAAACTTTAGTCTGCATTGGGATCATTCAGCTCCAAGGAGCCTCTTTCCTTGTATGAATCCCCAAACAACCCATCACCCTGTTTTCCCCAATTTTCCTCCTGTACATTGCTCCCCTGAGGTCCTTCTCCAACTCATTTCCAATCTGGGCACCCAGAAGGGAGAGTCAGAAGCTCTTTACTGGAGGTTGTGCAGAGCCAAGATCTGCAGGTGGGACTGGATCTGGGTCTGCAGCCACCAGTCCCAAATTAAACCTCATCAAGTGGCACTGGAGTCATTAGTGCCATCCATCCCCTCCAGCCCAGGCACTGGGACATGTGGGAAGGGACCAGCAAAGCAAAGCTGAGTCCACCCTTAACCCCTTCAACCCCTCAAATCTGTGGGAGGCATTTTGGGCTGTGCCCTGGATTTATTTCCCACCTGGATGAGGCATTTCCACAAGGACATCTTGGTCTCATCCTGCTGAGAGGAGCCTGGATGCTCCATGGAGCTGAGGGATGCATGGAGAACGTTTGGTTTCACGAGCCAAATCTGGCTTAATATATTTTTAAGCTATAGGAGAGGGTTTTGGTGCATTTCTAGCTTCGTTTCAGTGCTCAGGTGGAGGAACAGGGTCACACTCTGCTCCACTTTCCACCAGCACTGTGTTCCTGGTGAGGATGCCTCAGGCAGCTCAGCCCTTCATCCCAAACTGGAGTGTTAGGAACCAGCCCAAGCCTTGGAGCCTGAGATTTAATGTGCATTGCAAAATGTTTGTTATAATTAATTATGATAACTCTGAAAACTCTTCACATAAATAGACAGGCCCTTTTCTTCCTAATTTCATTCAATTTAGCTGTCGTTCCATAAATTTCACAGTTGGTTTTTGCAAAAAAAAAAAAAAAGAAAAAGAAAGCTGCAGTTTCCAGTTGAGGTTTGGGATTTTTTTTTTTAAATTCCTGTTATTTATTTATTTAATTAGTAATCACCTTTTTTTTTTTTTTTTAATCAGGGAACTAACTTGATTCTTAGGGCAAAAAGCAAATCAGATGATGAAAGCTGAGTCAGATACCAGGTGAGAATACATAAATACAGGGGCACAGGTTTTGCTATGGGTAGGCAGTGGTAGAGGATGGTTTCACACCCTAAAATCCACCCAAGGGTCTGAAACTCCATCCTAGAGCAGAATCCAACCTCTCTGCTCAAGGCTGAACACTCTTGGTGTGTTGCACGTGTTGAGTTTTCAAGCTGCTCTATCTAAAATGGAGATATTTTTCCTCTTTAAGAACCAAGGCATGAGAGAAATAAAACTCCACATCCTCTCCTTTTTCAACCAGTAAATACTGCTCCCCCCTCCCTTCTCTCTCTAATGGGTTATTAACCAGCCCCAAGCTGGGATGGAGCAATGATGCTCCTTGGTCCTTGCCTCGCTGTCCTCATGCCTCGTTGCTCGTAATAAATCACCAGCAGCCACAGGAAAGTGAGGGTTAACAGTGTGTGACTCCATCCTCCATCTCCCTGTCCGAGGGGCTGAGGAGTGAGGAATGGTCACTGCTTGCCTGGGAATTGAAGAATAAAAAAGGGAAATCAAGGGAAACACGGATGGGGTGGGGAAGATCCTGCAAATCGTAGAATTTAAGGGTTGGGATAGACCTTACTAGATCGTCTAGTCCCAACCCTCTCTGCCCTGGGCAGGGATAGCTCCTCACTAGATCAGGTTGCTCAAGGTTTCATCCAACCTGCCAGGGTCAGGGCAGCCACCACATCCCTGGAAAATCTGTTCCAATGGCTCAAATCCCCTGGAATGCAAATATATGAGGTGCCCAAACGTTGTGGTTTGTCTCGTCGATGCTCGTTGCTGGCCCCTCTGGCAAGATGATCTAAGAAGTAGGGAAAAAAAAAAGCAGAGATTGAACAAATAGCTCAGTGACAGAGTTACCTGGAAGAGAGGCTAAACCAACAAAAGACAATTACAGAAGAAAAACAAGGCTGTGATTTTCCTAATGTAATTTCAGTCACTTAGAACAGTCCTCCTGGCCTGATAAGCGAATCTTTCCCCTCTGTTTCAAGCTGCCTTTAGCCACGGAGATCAGATATCTATTTCTGCTGCTTTTACTATCAAAAGAAAGCAGTATTAGTTCACTTTTCACTTGGAATTCAAGAAGAAAATGTTTCCTTCCTGACAATTTTATATATTTATCCCTTTGGCGAAAGCCTTTGATTCTGAACAGCGCAATTAGCGAGTGGTGGTTGTGCAGTTTGACTTCTAACCAGAGAAACTCCCAGTGCAAATGGAATGAAGAGCTTTAATGAAACCCCAACGTTTCCTCTCCTAATTTATTCCGACCCACAGACACCTGAGCCACTGTGCAGGCACAAACACACAGGAGCAGAGAATAATAACAGTGTCCTTGTCATCCACAGCACTCCGAGCTCAGGAGAAAGCAAAAGCAAAGAGTGCACAGCAAAGAGTCATGGAATTGCCATCTGGTTTATGGAGAGGTTGTTTTGAGCAATTCCAGGGATGGGGCAGTCACAGCTGCTCTGGGCAACCTGTGCCTTAGCATCTCTCAGGGAGGAATTCCTTCCCAATATCCCATCTAACCCTGCCATCCTTCAGCTTTAAGCTATTTCCCCTTGTCCTGTCCCTCCATCCCTTGTGCCAAGTCCCTCTCCATCTCTCTTGGAGCCCCTTCAGGCACTGGAAATGGCTCTAAGGTCTCCCCAGAGCCTTCTCTTCTCCAGGCTGAACACCCCCAGCTCTCTCAATCATTCCTCCTAGGAGAGCTGTTCCATCCTTCTAATCAGCTTCGTGGTCCTACCCCCAGTTATTCACCTGAAAGCAAATCCATCAATCCCTTCAAGTGAGGATGTGAGCCTGATTCTACTTCCAAGCTGGCATCATCTCCCCATGGAGCTGCTGCAAGCAGGACCAGCCCCATGTCTGCCCCAGGATCTGTGCCTTGCTCGTGGCTTGTATGACCACAGCAGGCAACAGGGCAGAAAACCCAGCTGGAATTCAGTGTAAGCAGTCCTGTCTCCTTCAGGATGGACATAGCTATGTTCAGAGGGATGGGTTTGATCTAGACCTTTGCCCCCAGGATGGAGAATTCAGTGAGGTGATTCTCCCTGCACCCACATGGCACCAGACTCATCCCTGAAGCCAAGGTTGGCACACACCAAAGAGACCGTGAGGAGTAAAACCCTGTGAGTGAGTGCTGTAAAGAGCTCCCTGCTGAGATGACAACACAGCATTACCCTTCAGGAGGATGTGAGACCTTTGATTTAGTGTGAGATGTGTGAGACAGGAGCTGACTCAGGCAGGGAGATGTGTTTCTGGTGGGTGGGCAGTGGAGCGAAGCAGTGCGTTCCTGCCCGGGTCACCTTCAGGTATCACTCCAAAACAGCTCTAATAACCTCCATCTCCACAATTCCCAGGGCAAGGGCTGGATGAGGTCAGCCAGGATGATTGAACTCACTCCTGGCCTTAAACCCAGGGATTTATTGAACAACTTCAGCACAGCCAATGTCTGTGGCTCTGGTGGGGTCTCCCTGCAGGTGATGTCCTCGAGTTGCTCCCTGTCAACGCTGTCAGCTTTATTTGCAGCATCTACCAAATCGTCTGGGGCCATATCCCTGCATCTTGTGATGCTTGGTGACAGCTGACACCTTGTACCTGAGTGTGGGAGATCTGTGTGTGGGGTTTGTTTGGGCTTTCCTCCAGGAAAGCTCCTTTCACCGTGGGAAGGTGGGCGCGAGCCACAGCCAGGCAGAGTCCTCCAAGTGAGATGGAAAGGGTGACTCAGTGCAGCTGAGGGAGGAAACACACCCCTACCCTCCCCAACACCCTCTGTGCCCACTGTTCTCCCTCCCCACACCCCACAGCAGCCCTTTCTTTAGCCTCACTCAGACCTTTCCCCAGGGATGTGCTTCATCTCAGCCTCCGCGGTCGGGAACGATGTGGAGAACACAGAGGAGCATCCTCAAGTGGGGCACTGCTGGGGGTTTGCAGGCACAGCTCTGCAGCTGGAAACAACACATTCCTGATCACCTTTCTGCTACAAAACCACCTCTTTTACCCTTAAATCCCTGCAGCCAGCAAGGTGACTCCCCAGGGCCAGAGCTGGCACAGACGTGGAGCGAATTGTAGGATCATAGAATGGCTTGGGTTGAAGAGTCCTTGTTGATCATCTAGTTCCAAACTCCCCAAACAGGTATGCACATGCACACACATGCACACACACATGCACACACAGAGCTGCATGTGAGCCAGGGCTGTGAGTTGGGGACAGTGATGCTGCTGTCACCCCAAGGGAGAGGCAGAACAGCAGCACGAGAAGGAGATGGAGATAAAAGGATGAAGGAGGAAAACATGTTGCTCCTTAATTGTAGTGGAGGAGGGGGAGAAGGCAGCAATACCTCCTGCAGTTTTCCATGCAGTAGCACTGGGACAAGCTCTCTGCCTCCCTCCACTTAGGCTGACACGTGGGAGCTGTTTCTGGTTGAATTTGGTCTCCTTGGGCAGGGGAGGGAAGAGGCAAAATCAGATCCTGCACTGCATGCAGAGTGCTGTCCTATCCACCACTTCTCAGGTGTTGTCCAGTTTCTTTTTTAAACCAAATCCCATCCTTTTTGCTTAGAGGAGCAAGGAGTGGGTGTACATGCAGGTGAGCTTGGGTGAACCTCTGGGCCACAGTTCCTGTGGGTGCTGCTGTCAGCAGGGTGAGATGCAGAGCTCAGTGTGTGTGTCAGACCTTGGACACTGCTGTGCTTGGCAGCTCCATCCCTTCCTTCTGATGGTGGGACAGGATCAGTGCAGCTGTTCTCCAAGTCCAAACAACACTCCAGGCAAGCTGCTGTCCCAGCCTCACCGCAGAAGCAAAGTGGAGGTCACCAAACTCTTCCCATGAGGTTTGCAATGGGCTGAATTTCTCCTGGAATGAGCACAAAGCACACATAGCCTGGACAACCTGTCACATGCAGGCTCAGGGCTCCTCTAGGGTAAGGAATTGGGGGCAGAGAAGCTTTGTATAAAATCTGTAGGTCCCTTTTGGCTGAGAAAAGACTAAGGGATGTTCCCCCTCTTTGGATTGGGGTCAAGAGCAACTGCTGCTGATTATCTTCTAGAGCAACTGCTACATGTACCAAAGCTCTGCTTCCTGTGACATCTGCTGATGGAAAATAGAGAATATATCATTTGTTTCCCGTTGCTTCTGTGTCCAGCCTTTGCTTTTGCTTTTATTAAACTGCCTTTATCTTGATCCATGAGTTTTTTTCATTTTATTTTCTCCCCCCTGTTCTCATCCTGCTGAGAAGGGGAGTGATAGACCAGCTTAGTGGGCACCTGGCTCCTCTTACCACTAGGCTGAGGAGTTTGAAAACCCAGAAAGGACAAACATTTTGGTCCAGGCTCATATCAACATCCATCTCCATTCTTTCCATCCCTACTTGAGTGAAACAGAGCCCTTAGCAGCATGCAGTTCAATCCCCTGTGGTCTGCACTGGGTGCTCCAGGTACCACTCTACTATAGCTGTTTTGTGCTGCTTTGGGGGGAGAAAAACACTCCCCAAGTGTACAATGCCAATGTCTTTTTTTTTTCTGTTGCTTTGTATGAGGCTACTGTAGCTTAGGTGGGAACAAAAGAGCTGGATTGTTTGCCTCCAGGATGGGAGAGCAGAGCTTGCAGCAGTGACTCAGAAAAGGATTTAGGGGTCACGGTGTATAACTCCCTCATCATGAGCTCCCAGTGCAGAGCAGCAGGAGAAAGAGAAGTTGATGTGATCCTTGATTGAGCTTTAAAAAAAAAAAAAAAAAAAAGTGAAAAGGGAAGAAAAGAAAAGCCCAGAAGTGCTCTTGAATCTGCACAGTGTGCTGGGGAATATGATTGAGCTAATCTGCCCAGCCAGAGGGTGAAAGGGTTTCCATGGGGTGGGAGGCTCAGGGTCCCCAAGGAGAGGCTGGAGAGCACTGGTGCAGAGGAATTGAGCTCCTCTCTGTGTATTGGGCTGGAAACAGAACCTCCAGCCTGTCAAGCAAAATGCTGGAGAAGCCCTAATTGCTGGAAGCTGAAGGCAACCTTGGAGGAGGACACGCTGCAGGGCAGCGAGGGCTGATGGAGAGCAAGGGACCAGGGATTTACTGTTGCTCAGAGCCTACAAAATGAGATTTGATATTGCTACAAACCCCAGGCTTTAATTCAGCTGCTGGAGGAGAGAAATAGCTGTGGTGTCTGCATTTGGGAGGAGCAGGGGAGACAGTCACAGTGGCCCTTCCTGACCTTAGTTCATAAATCCCTCCTGCTCCTGCCCTGGGAGAGAAGACCATCCTGCTCTGCCCTCAAGATGTTGGTAACACTTGGAGCTCTGTAACAAGGCCATGGTTGTAACTTATCCTGAGTTTTACCCCTGTTGTCTGCAGGAGAAATGGTTTCTCAGCTCCACATCTGGCCAGCTGTGCCCTCAGGTGCTCAGAATCACATCAGGGTGGGAGCTGAGATGCAGCTTGGGCAGCAAGTGTGACCATGGGGATGTAGGGACTCCTCCCCAAGACACATTTGTCTGCCAAATCTGCCTGAACTACTTGATCTGATTAGCAGATTTAGGATCGGGAAGGAATTTTCCACATGTCAGTCTGGCAGGAACCAGAGAGATTTTTGCTTTGCTCTGTAGCACAGAATGGAAAACATCTGGGCATATCAATTACCCATGACTGAATGAGACATGAGCATCAGTAACACCTCAGGCTGCCTGAGACAGATCCCCCAGGGGCTGTGCAAAGCCCCTGAGCTGACTTTGGGGTACATCACCTATCCCACCCAGGGCTGGGGTGGTGATGTATCATCCACTGCACCTGCACAGGGTTGAAATTGCCTTACAGGCCTGGAAAGTGGGCAATAACCCCAAGGATTGAAGTCATTCACTCCTCCTGGGCTTACTGGGCTCTTCCTTAAGGCTGTGGTTTGGTTTAATGGATCCTGAGTGCACTAATTGGCTTTCATTGCACACAGCAGCCTTACCTGAGACCCCCACCCACTCACACAGCTATTTAAGCTGTGGTTGGAGTTTCTTCCCTTCCAGCTCTGGTTTCTCCATGGAATCTTTGCTGTCTTGTTTCCAGTTTCATCTCCTGCCTCTCCAGATCCTGGAGCTTCTTCAAGAGATGACTATCACCATGCTCAAGTACTTACAATGTGTTCTGTGTGCAAACAAGGTTGTGTTTGAAAACTTCTACTGGTCACTGTTAATATAGTTGATGCTATGAGACTGTTGTCTGTTTCCCCAATTTATTTCCAGGCAAACCCTGTGCTAATTTGGGCTAAATTAGCCTTAATATTCCCCATTTTCCCCCAGCCCAAGGCAGCACTTGCCTGCTTGGTCATGGTGCTCTTGTGTTAGTCATCTCACAGCTCAATGAGCACTGGCAAACACATAAAGTAAGGAATGAGCTAAAATTTCCAAATCATCACTCAAAATAAAATGTGACTTGTTGGAAAATGTCAACATGGCTGTTTTGACAGACTTTTTTTCTTCTGAGCAGAAGACTTGTCAAAACCAGCCCTCTCCCTCTGAACATATCTTGTTTTCTGCTTTTCCCAACAGAAGAAGAGCTTCATTTGCAACAACTCCTGACCCAACTTTTTTCCTTATCCTGCCAAGGTCCTACCAGATCTTCTTAAACTCAAATGTTTCTCCTTCCAAGAGCCAAAAATTTTGCTTCAAACTAAAACTTTGACTCATGGGGAGGAACCTCCCTCCTATGCTGGGAGGGGATAAAAGCCAAGTCGAGTCCCTGAGGTCCCTAAGACCAAAGGAGAGGAGCTGCTGGTGCAGGGTGAGGATCTCCAGCTGCTTCCCAGCTTGCAGCTTTCATCTCCTGGTTATTCCCTCCCCTGCCACCCGCCCCCTTCCATGCCAGCCTCCTGCTTTTAATTACGTTGTAGAAAAGTCTCACAACTCAGCGATTCAAGGTGGCATTTGAGAGAAATGATTCCCTTTAGCATAGCTGACAGCTAATTTGTGTAAAGTTTAATTACAGCTAGCATTAATTAACTGGCAGTGTGTTGCGATACTAAAGCACGACCATCTGTTCCTTAAACCTCCTCCCCCAAATTTCAGCCCTAATAATTCCGGTGCTGTGAGGAGGTTGTTCTGGTGGACCTGGTGAAACCACAGCCTCTGTGGGAGGATGTCACCCACTGATGGTGATGGAGCACCATGGGGTGAATCACAGCTTCCAGTGCTGTTGCTATGTAGGGAGCAGCTTTGGAGGATGTGGTTTTGGAGCCCATGTGCTCCTGGATCACATACTGAAGTGGAGGGTCAGCTCTTGTCCTACTGCAGAGGGTTATTTGGTCATTTGGGCTGGGTTTTAGGGGTTGGAATGGAGATTAGAGATCATCCAGACCCAACCCCCTGCCCTGGGCAGGGACACCTCCCACCAGAGCAGGTTGCTCAAGGTTCATCCAACTTGGAATGAACATTGCCAGGGTTGGGGCAGCCACAGCCTCCCTGGGCAACCTGGGACAGTGTCTCACCAATCTGAGGGTTGGGAGAAAGGCTCCAACAGAGCCATTTGCTGTCCTGCTGTAGGTCAAGTGTGTGTCAGCACTGCTGGAGATGCACCAACATCCTCCCTGTTGGAATAGGAAAGCTGGTGACTTCTCCAGCCTGAAAAGAGAACTTGATTATGTGCATACAAGTTCCTGGTTGTGTCCCACACAGTGGGTTTGCAGTGGTTTCTGGCTTCAGTCTGTCCATCCTCTGAGCAGACATGAATGGCCTTAGCATGTAGCCAGCAAAAAAAAACAAGCACTGGGAGCTTGTTTTGGCATATTCTGCCAGAGGTTGCTGTCTGGAGGCAGATTTAGTGCCAGGAGGCAGGTGGCACTGAGCACTGGGTACACACAGGTTGCAGTGGGCTATAGCAAATCAGCCCAGCTCATCCATCAAACAGCACAGAACCCTCTGGGTGAAACAGAGATGGGGCAAAACTCTACAACCAAATGCCCCAGAGCTCTGTCCTCAGTAAATTCTGCCTAACCTCAGTGCAGCTGCTTTCATCTCATGATGTAAATCTAGATGAAAACAAATACATCTCCAGTGAGAGATGAGCTTGTCCTCCAGGCTCTCGGCCAAGCCTTTGGCTTGAGGACTTTGAACAGGGCTCAGCAGCTGCTGGTGGGAGGAATTGCTTTGGTCAAACTGCAGCTCCCAGCTTGTCTCAGCTGCTGGGTTCAGGGTCAAACAAAGCCTTTCCTCCCAGACCCCAAAAATGTGGAGGTAACTTCATCCTTCAGCTCAACGCTGTGTCTTGGGTCCAACCTTTTCTGTCCTGCCTTTGTGCTGGCTCATGGATTGAATGAGTTGTGCTTGGTGCTGGGATGGAGCCTCTCTGGTGACCTCTTCCAAGCATGTTCAAAGTTGGGGAGCAGGTTTTGGCAGGGAGCTGGTGTGCTGTGGGTAGGGGAATGGCTTGGGATACAACAGGAGCTTGGAATTTGGGTGATTCAGGCTTTTGCCTCTGCTCAGGTGTGAGCTGCCTGTCTGACCCTGCTCCAGTGGAACCCATGGGGGACACTGGGGTTGAGGCTCTGCTGCCAACCTCAGTGAAATCCCAGCTTCTTCAGCTCTGCTGCTTCCACCACGTTCCTTGCACAGTGTTTTTTTGATGACAGGAGACATGTGCTGTGTGACACAGTGACAGACATGGACAGACATGGTTGCTACCCACACTAACCAAATTCTGAGAGGGCTGGGGATGCAAAAGGGTGAAACCTTGGCTATGCTGATGTCAGTGAGAACCATCCATGGACTCCCAGGTGGGACTGAAGGTGAAACTTCACCTCCTAGAAGGTGTCTACAGCTCTACTTCCACCCTCATGTCATAGAAGCTGAAATCACAGTTGCACCCAGATGGGTTAGCCCAGGATGGGCAGTTCTGTGCCTGGCTGCTGTTGTAAGCTCCCTGCCTGCTCTGGATGCACCTTAAAATATTACTTAACCTCCCACAACAGTCATTACCCTAATCCATTTCACCAGCCAAATGCACTGGCGATTCCTGCAGCTCAGCTGATGAGACACAACCCAGAGCTCTGCTTTCTGTACTGCTTTCCCTCCCCTCCAAAAAAAAATAAATCTGTTTTGCCAGGCCTGCTGCAATCCAGACCTTGCTAGCACACAGCCACACTAGCTGAGCTGTTCCACACTGATGCCTGCTGCCAGCATCCCATGGGCACTCCTTGCTTGCCAGCCTGGAATACATTCCCTGTGAGAGATATTACTGCACAGACTCATTAGGATGACGTGCCTGGATGCAGAGCAGAGCTGGGCAGGCTGCAGTGAGTGCAGCACAGGGTGATTCCCTGGGGTGAAGGGGCTGGTGCATCCCCAGCTTTGCTCCTAAGGCTTTCCCTGCTCAGAGGGGTCAGAATTGGATTGGAGTAGGGGAAATCTCCTTCCCTGCACAGCAATGGGGTTGTGGGCAGACCTCTGGCAAGCAAGAGTGCTAATTAAACAAATGCTTGCTGGTGTATGAGGTGTCTTTATGCAAAACAGCCTTGCAGAAGGTTGTGGTGCTACATGGAGAGCATCTTGTTATTGCTGCCATGAGCTGGAGGTGGGGAGGGACACAGAGGCTGGTGGGGCAAGGGATGAGCTCTGATAGGGAACCCAGGAGAGGATGTGGGAGGGGGTTCAGTAGATTTGCAGGGTCCCATGTTAAGGGGCAAATCAACACAACTGACTTAAAGGCACTCAAATGTTTGGAGCTGTCCATCCTGACCATGCCACCATCTCCAGAGCCTTAGGTTGCCTGTGCATCCACTTAACTCCCAATGAAATGGGAAGGGAGAAATCCATCCTGGAGGAGGGTGGGCAGTAGTTCTCACCTCGGCTGTTCACAATTAGTTTAATGAAGCAGTTTGTGTGATATTGTTGCCCTCTATTGGGCCCAGCCTGAACGGCTGGGACAGTGCTGATGCACCCACGGTGGGTGGGGAAGGGTCCAGGGTTCTCCTCAGCTTTGGGATGGAAGCAATTCTTCCCCAGTTAATCGTGCTGAGGCTCCTTAGAGAGGGAGTTCCTGCCCAGAGCTATTGTGAGCAAAGAGCCAGAGCTAATGCCAGACGGAGGTAATGAGCCTTGCCATGGACTTCAGTGGAATTTGGATCAGACCATTTGCAGTCTCTGGGGATAAGTCAGTTCTGTGTCGTCCTAGTGATGGGCTGGAAACTCGCCCAAGTTATTTGCAGAGAGGTTTGTAAATCCAAGGGACTTGCCTGAGCTCCCTTCTGCTGCCCTTTTTCCAGAGAAGGAGAGGTGCCTTGGGGTGGCAATGCCTAGTGTAAGGTGCTCCTTTGAGCACTCTACAACTGCTGGTGGGGAACTCCAGCAAGGCCAGGAGTCCTGACCAGGTTTGCCAGGCTGTATGGATGCACCAGAATCACTGCAAGAACTCAGATGGGAAATGTGTAGGCACCACTTTGGTTTCCTTCCTGACCTGCTCTGGGCCAAGCTCTTGCTCCTTGCTGCAGATATAGAATCGTAGAGTTTTGGGGGTTGGGATGGAGTTTAGAGATGATCCAGTGTCAACCCCCTGCCCTGGGCAGGGACACCTCCCACCAGAGCAGGTTGCTCAAGGTTTTATCCAACCTGGAATGAACATTGCCAGGGTTGGGGCAGCCACAGCCTCCCTGGGCAACCTGGGACAGTGTCTCACCACCCTCACAGGAAAAACTTTTTCCTAATATCTAGCCTGAATTTCCACTCTTTCAATCTGAATCTGTTACCCCTTGTCCTACCACTGCAGTTCCTAACCAAGAGTCCCTCTGCAACTTCCCTGTAGGCCCTTCAGATCCTGACAGACTACTATGAGGTCACCACAAAACAAGATGCCAGGAGTGAGTGTAGTGGGAGTCTGTCCCAAACCTGAGGATGGTGGAATGTTTTCTGGGGGCCCAATGGAGGCTCAGGCTGGATATCACCTGCAGATGTTCAGCAGAGAAGCTTCCCCCCCCCTTACTTGTCCCTTGATTCCAGATGCTGCAGTGTCCCTGGACTGGTCAAGGCTCAGACATAGTTGTCTTTCATCCCCTCAGTTGGCAGGGCAGGGAAGCAAAGCCTCACTTCTCAATATTAGGGACCCACACATGGAGCATGGCAGGGCTAAAACAGCTCCCAGGCAGGATGTGCAAGGTGCAGGCAAGGCCAAGCTTGAATGCAAAGAGCTTCTTCTTCTCTCCATCTCTCCCTTTCCTAGCTGCTCCTGCACTGTCACTATCACTCTGTTGGGATGCTGAGGGGTTGGCAGGGAAGCAAAGCCTCACTTCTCAATATTAGGGACCCACACATGGAGCATGGCAGGGCTAAAACAGCTCCCAGGCAGGATGTGCAAGGTGCAGGCAAGGCCAAGCTTGAATGCAAAGAGCTTCTTCTTCTCTCCATCTCTCCCTTTCCTAGCTGCTCCTGCACTGTCACTATCACTCTGTTGGGATGCTGAGGGGTTACAGCACAATTTGACAGCTCTTCTCTGGAAAAGGAATGCCCCATGGAGCTATAGGGAAGCTCTGCTTACCCTGAGAGCAAAGGCACCAAAATAAACAGTTATATCCCTGAACGCTAAATATTCCAAACTAGAAATGGTTTGCTTCTCTTTCTTTCTTTTAACTGAGAACAAGTAGGGAGAGCTGGAATAGCTGGGAGTGTTATAAATGATGACATGCCTTTGAACTAGCAGCTGGGTGAATGTCTCATCCCACGCTGTCTATGTTCATGCTCCCCTGTCATCTGCTCACGAGGACTAATAGAGATAAAACAATCCAAGGATGGATTTCCAGGCGGAACAGTTCTGCCAGGTGTCTCCTCATGCCTGTAGCAAGGGACTTGCAAAAAAGCAAAAAGAAAGACCACAGTGCCAAAAATCTATCTGGTGAAGTTGAGGGAGTTTACAGCAGGGTAAATCTGAGGCCTTGGGAAGGAGGAAATGACTGACTTGACCTTGTGCTGCAAAGGAACACACTATCATCAAAGCCTCACAAATCCTGCCCCAAAGAGGCATGGAAAATGTGTGCCTGGTGTCAGGGGGTGAGCTCGGGTGCTGATGGATAGCTTTGTCATGCTGCTGTCCTGCCTGGCTGGAGGCACCAGTTGTGGCTACAGAAACACCATTTGCTTTGCATCTTGCTTTTTTGAAAGACTTGAATAAATATTTGCACAATGCTGCACCTTGGGCATCACATCCCTGCTCTAAATCCGTGGAATTTGTTTCATGGAGTACTTACTCCTGCAGTGGGAATCCCAACTATGAGGACAGACCCTGGACCCCACCAAATCTGGTTGGTTCTGGCTCAAGGCTAAGTGCTCCCAGGACTCTATCCTAAATAATTCTTCAGGACATGCCAGGAATGACTTTTGGGAGGTTCAGTAGAACATTTTGGCTGTAAACCTCTGACCAAAAGAGTCAAGGCTGAATGAGCAGTTTGGTTTTGTTACCTTGCACAGGTATTTTGGCATCTCTGCCTCCATCAGTCTCTAGGTCCTGTGTCCTGGCATCCTGTTTGTCACCAGGCACTGAGTTTTCCAAGGGGAAAATTACTGGTTTCACTGGGAGCTGAGGATGCTCAGCCCCTGGCTGGGCTGCTGGATGCCACTGGTTGCATTGTCTCCATGGGAAAAGCCTGGGAAAAGCAGTGTAAATAGGCCAGGAGGGAAATGGATGTAAGAAAACAGAGCAAAGCAAGACACAGCTCCAAGCTGGGCCAAGCAGAGGAAAAGCCAAAGCAGAGGTGAGCATAGAGGCTGTGGTGGGGCAGGAGGGCTGCTCTGGGCCTGATGAGGTGTGAGGACATGCCCAACTGTCACATCAGCATTGGGCAGTGCTGCTTAGACCTTTCCTGAAAAGGTCAGGTTGAGATGAACATTTTTATATGTATTTCATTGACCAAAGCAAATGCAGCTCAGATCCTAATTAACTGTGTGTCACTCAGCCAGGGCTATTGCTGGGGTTATTTTTCTTGCTCCAGTGATGAATATAGCCAATTAAATCAACAGTATCTCTTTTCTTGCATTCATTTGCTCTCTCCATCACATGCTTGAAGGAGAGCAAAATCAAACTGACAGCAGAAAGGGTTTTCAGATCCAATAGGCAAAATGCTTGGAGCTTCTTCCTTTGGACTGCAGGGCTCTGCTGAGGCTCTTTCCCCTTCCTTCTCTTAATGAAAATCTCCATCTTAAGTCTTGTTTTAGACTGTCTCCAGTCTCCCTGTTTGGTTTCTACCTACTGACCTGCTGTTTAGATCCCTGTGGTGTGTCTCCTTACCCTGCACACACAGTCCTGCACTATAGATGGACTGAGAGCATCTGGCCCCATAATCAGAGGTGCTGTTACTGGTTCTGATGGATCCAGAGCTTCCCACAACTCCAAACCTGAAGTTTAACAAGTCTTTGCCTTTAGGGATCATCTTTGCTGTCCATCTGAAGAAAGTGGATGATTGTCCTTCGAAGGCTTTAAAAAGTTGATGGGCAAGAAATGGAAAGATGATGAGCTCTCATCATAAGGAGAGAGGTGTTAAAGACACTGTTCCTGTTAGACCAGCTCTGTGCTGCTCAGGGTGGTCTGGGTTGATGCACTGCTCCTCTCCTTATCTGGGTAAATGTGCTGATGAATGAGGCCAGAGCTACTTATCAAAATCAATCAGGACTCCAGTTAATTAGGGCAGTCGGGGCCAGGTCAGTTTTCCCCCTCTTTCCCCCAGCCTTGTAGCACAGGAGCACAAAGGTCAGAAGAAAAAAAAAATCTGCTCAGATCTCCACCCTTAGACTACTCCAGCAGTTTCCACTTAGTCAATAAACAGGAATAATAAGGAGATGCTTCATGGAATGAGTAAATAGGGAGTCTTGGATGTGTCCCATTCTCCAAGTACCTTTGTTCCTTACTTACAGAGTGGTGATTTCTCATCCTCTTCTCCCTGCTTTCTCTCTTGGGAGACTCTTGGGTTTCACTCACAGAAGTTAGTAGCATCAGACACATTTTTCCAAATTCCTGGCCCCTTTCTTCCCCCCCTGTACTGGCCAGGCTCAGTGCTGGCAGTGGGGCTGGCTGCCCTTCCTGGGCTTGGAAGGGCAGGGTGGCTCTCCTGCAGACAGGTCATGAGCACAGAATAATCTTCCAAGATATAATGTTGCTGAGGTTCTTCAAAGCTTGTTTTGGTGTCCTTGCCTGTTTCTCAGTTCTTTCCTCCAGACTCTTGGACTCCTCCACAGAGCCATTCACCCCTGATTTCTGGGAGAGAAAAAGAGTCTTTATTTTCCTTTAAGATCACTGTCACATACTGGTCTTGACTCTTCAGGCAGGAGATGCCTTTATGGAAGATATTTCCCAACACTTATGATGTCAGACCAGAGACACCTACATTCCTCCTTCCCAGCACTACTAGTGGGATCTGCACTGGAGAGACTTTTTATCCTGTTGATAGATCATTTCTTTGATTTCTGGAGTAGCATCTCTGCTGATTTCAAGAAAGGGGTGGAGAGATTTGTGGAGAATGAGTGGGTTTTGGGTCAGGGAAGGAGCCTTGTACCTGCTCACGTCTCAACTCTTTAACAGAGGTGTGGAATCAATCTTTGTGATTAAGAGAGAGATCAGGTAGCTTGAAGCCTTGGGAGCCTTTGCAGTCTGCTCAGGTCTTGGTGCAGAGGCAATGAGAAGAGCTGGGTCTTTAGTTTCCAAGAATGTTTGAAAGGCAAAAGTACCAAAGAGCAGAATTATTCTAGTGCAACAACATAGAGAGAGAGAGTGTGATCTCTGCTGATAACAGGCAATAAGAGCAGCACAGCAGAGCTGTATCTTGCTCCTTGCTCCCTCAGCATGGGAACATCACATATTTCCATCAGGGTAAGGTGGTGGTGCTGGTATGGGCTTGACCCTGGGCTGCTGAGCCCTGGTCTTGCCAGCTGTGAACATCTGTGCAGCAGCATTTGTATGTGCATCAAAGGCTGTGTGAGAGCTCAAGGCTGCCATAGTAGAGAGGATTTGGTGAGTCAAGCTTCTTTTTTTTTTTTTTTTCCCAAAGCACTGATCCCATTTCCTTGTATTCTTAAGTAGCTTCAATCCATCTTACTGCATTACAGAAACTGTGTTGATTGTTCTACAGTAGCGACTAATAACCAGCCATACTCCACAGATTACCCTGGAGAGCTGAATTCCTGGCTTAGCTGTACCAGCCTTCCTAGGAGCAAAGACACCATGGGGGAACTGAGGTTGTTAAGGCACACATGAAGCTTTCCATGAGCAGGAGGGGAAGGGAAACATCATAGGATGTGGTTGGTCTCTTCTCCCAGGCAACCAGCAGCAGGACAAGAGGGCACAGACTCAAGCTCTGCCAGGGGAGGGTTAGGTTGGATATTAGGAAGAGATTTTTTTACAGAGAGAGTGCTCAGACATTGGAATGTGCTGCCCAGGGAGGTGGTGGATTCACCATCCCTGGAGGTTTTCAAGCTGAGACTGGATGTGGCACTTAGTGTCATGGTCTAGTAACCACCATAGGGTTAGACTTGATGATTTTTGAGATCTTTTCCAAGCTGGTTGATTCTATGATTCTATGAGATGGGTTGGTGGGAGGGATAAGTGGACATTAGAATCTGGGGTGGAAAAACCTGACCTGGAAAAGGAAGAGGCTGAGAAACAGACTGGGTGAAGGAAGGAAGAGTTAGGTTTGAGTTATAAAGGGCCAACTCTATGTTTCCATGTTCTCAAGATGTTTGGAGAACAGGGTGTTGGGTAGTGAAGCTTCTTGTGCATAAAGTTCCCTGAAACTCATTGCATGAGCCCTGAGAGTGAGATGGGGCACAGCTGCCAGAGGCATAGAATCATAGAATTTTAGGGGTTGGAATGGAGCTTAGAGATGATCCAGCCCCAACCCCCTGCCCTGGGCAGGGACACCTCCCACCAGAGCAGGTTGCTCAAGGTTTTATCCAACCTGGAATGAACATTGCCAGGGTTGGGGCAGCCACAGCCTCCCTGGGCACCCTGTGCCAGTGTCTCACCACCCTCACAGTGGAATCACTCCCATCCCTGCAGCAGGAGGGACAGGTGACCTATACACCACTGGTGGCCATGGACACCTTCAAGAAATGTCCTTCAGAGGCACTGAGTGACACTTGCCTTGCAAGAAAAGATATCCAGCAACATGATTGTGTGGGAGGTAGGCAGCACGGCCCAAGGAAGGAAGGTTTCCATGGATGTTGCAGTCTTTGGGTAGCAGAGATTTCTGGCCCTGTGGGCAGGCATATTCTGTCCTTCATCTCCATCCCAGATGGGTTTTGGAGATCAAAGGTAAGGCTCTCCTCTGCTGTAATGCTATTGATGTCAATCGGGTTGTGCCCCAGGGAAGTTGGCTCTCTCCTTTTAATTACAGTCAACATTAAAGTTGAGTGTTCAAGCTTGAAATTCTTACCTTTGGCCTGCACAGGATCTATAGATCACCCAAATCTCCCTTAAACCCTCCAACTAGTTCTTTACATGTTATTGTCAAGGCTTAGTGTTGCTTCTCTGCATGCAGGCAAATGTCTCCAGTGGAGGTTCTCTGTAGGCTGCACATGGGGTAATCAACCCCCCTAATTGCTCCTGGTGATCTCTAAATTATAGAAGGTGACAATTAAATTCACCTTGATGTTCTGGTGCTGAAGTCAATAGTTTCCAGTGCTGGATCACCAGCTGCTTCCCTCTGGGTCACAGTCTGCTTACTCTCCCAGCAATATCCTGACCCATGTTTGTGCAGAAAAAGTCTGCAATAAAATGTGCAAGAAACTGCAAAGAACCTCCTGATAAATGAGGTCTGTAAGTCATCCTTTGAGGCCATGCTGAACCCTGGTTATTGCTTAATAGAGTAGGTGCAGTGGAGCTTGGTTTATGGGGCTGGAGCTTGCTAAAAGGAGGGGAGAGCTCCTGGCAGCTCAGCTAAGCACAATTTTTGGTGCTTCCCCTAAGGAGTTACTGGGTTGTACTGGTGCTTCCAGCTAGCACTGGTGTTCTGATCACAAATGTACCTGGATCCTCCCTGGATCTTTCCCCATTAGGGTTTTGATGGGTTCCTTAGGGCTTTGACTGCTCCAAGCTGACTGGACCATGTAAGACTGCATTGACCTTCCCCCCCACCCCCAGTTAATCTTTTTCTGTGCGGTGTTTGTATCAAATATTTCGAGTTATCCTTTTTCTGGCATAAATTTGATGCTCTGCAGATACCATTTCCCTTCTGCTTGAGCTCTGGGACATAGAGAAATCAGGGCTCCTTTCCCAGTTGCTGCTGTCTTCTCATCTCTTACTTTTCTGTGTGATTTGCTGACACTTAAATTCATTGCCATTACAGCATCTCTGCAGAAGGCATGAGTCCTCCTGGAAGATTTGCCCATATCACCTTCCAGCATGGCTTTTTCCACACCTCATCTAACCTTTAACTTCTTTCCTGGTTCCCAATCAAACTTGTAACACTGTTGAACTGGGACAGCCACATCCCTGAGCTGCTGGAGGATATCTAGGATACAGGATAGGCAGCTCCATCACTGTCATCACATCAACAGCTCTGCCCCAGCAGGTCCAAGACCCCTTGCTCTCCTTTTCCCCTCCTGTGTATTGTCTGCTGGGGTTTATTTTAAGTGCTGGGACAGTGCTACCTCTGGAGAAGTTAATAATCTTCATTCAGACTGTGAGGGCTGTGTCCCACCCTGGCAATAAGCTGACCTTGCTGTGCTAGGAGTGCCCTTAATGCTGATGGAGGGTTGTGGATCTGACAGCTGGAGGGTTAGAGGTCAGGTTCACTGTGGCACACATTTCAGATTTCAGTGCAATAGGCTTTGATAACATTAAATGGAGTGAAGAGCTTCTCTCTTGCCCAGATTCTGATCCTTCTCTCTCTCTTTTTTTTTTTTTTTTTCACTCCTTTTTAAATTAAGGCAATGCAGTGTTGCGTTGTAAGAAGGATCTATTTTTCTACTGACCCATTTCAGGCAAAAAAATTCAACCCAACTAGAGCATATGCTGCTTTGGGAAGATGGCAAGAAATTCACAGATATTAAGGACACTGTGATCAGCTCATCTCACCTCATGCATAACAGAGCCCAGAGAATTCCCCCCAGGACTCTCCTCTCTAGCCCAGCACTCTGCAGCTGGATGACACTGTGCCTTTTTTGTGTGATTACCCAGAACCATCTCAAGGTCTGGCTCAGGGGTTTTGTTCAATCACTTCTCCTTCATCAGGAGGAAGGCAGACACTTGCTGTGGGAGGCAGCAGCCTGCCTTGGCCCCTCGTGCCACCAGCACACAGCAAACTCTGGCTCTTCAGCCTGTTCCCTGAGTGTTTGCAGCATCTGTGCTTTCTTAGACTTTAGCTGAGGGAGAATGAGGGCAGCTAGGAGTGCTATCAGCAGCATTCTTTTCATTCCTCCTCTTTGAAGACCTGAGTTTGGCTGTCTCAGTGGGACCACAGAGCCAGGGGAGCTCTCAGGTCAGCTCCAGATGCTCAGCAGTGGATGAAGATGATGGTTGTGCAGTTTAGCTAAGCCAGTCCTGTCTCCTTCTAAGCTGCTGACAGGAGACTTACCTCCACAAGGCAATTAAAAGCACTAAATGAACTTCCTGCCACTAATCCCCTTCCCAAGGACCTAACTCCTTCCTCAGATGGAGACAACTGCCTCTGCCTTCTCAGGTGCTCTGAGGGGCCTTGTGCTGCAATGGAAGTGATTCACAGCTCCCAGGAGGATGCACACCCTGCAGAGGAAGGCAGTTTTCTTGTGAACTGACTTTAAAAATCATTTTTTCCCCATTTGTTCCACAAATGAAATGAAACAGCTCGGTCTGAGGACTTGCAGAAAGACTTGTTTCCATCAAGCCCTTGGAAATGCTGTCATGTTTCATTCCAGGAGAAATTGGTTTGAAACTTCTCCACTGCCAAGGAAAAAAAAAATGATCTGAAACTAGATTTTCTTTCTCTTCCTCCCACCTGAAGCTGTCTGGATTGCCTTGGGGCAGGAGTGATGGATTCAGGTCCACCTTGTCGATGGCCATCACGTGTATTCATGTATCTTTTCCCAGCCCTTCCTAAGATATGGATATTTAAAGATACCCAGATAATCTAGGTGCTGGCATTTTCCAAAGTCTCCAAGCTTTCTGTGTTGCAGAGATCTTGCTTCTCAGTTCTGCAGCATGATGCTTTCAGACAACATTTTCCTAAACTCTTGGGCTTTTGAGTCTTAATGTAACCACTGAAAAAGCAAAACAGTCCAAAGCACTAGTCTTACTTTTTTGGCCACAGTTGTGTCATCTTGCTGCACAGTCCAAACAGTGATCTGATGACAGCCCAGTCCTTGGATACTGCCCAGAAAAAAAAAAAAAAAAAGGATGATTTATGTTTAGAGAAGAGCCTTTGATTTAGGAGTTCAACCTTGGTACAGCTGGGCAGGTTTGATGCCTTGGTCAAATTCTGTTAGAACTGCTCATTTTCCTAATTTTTGGCATTTACTAAAGAGGGTTTATGCCTTTCTTTCATATGAGATTAAATGCTAATAGTGTTTTTTTGTGAGTGTTTCCAGCTCTGTATCCCCATATGCAGTCTGGGACTTGGCTGGCTGCCCCATTCCCAGTGGGTGTTGGAGCCACCCAGTACCAGCCTGGGGAGCCAGAGCTTATTTCTGCTCGTGCTCTCATTCTAAGCAGGATTGGAAATGTTATTTGGGCAGCTCTGAATACACAGCCTCTACCTGGTGTGCCTAGAGAAGAGATGAAGATCTGTTGGCATCATGTTAGTACATAAATCCAACTCCCCTTAAGGTGCTTAGGCATATTTGGAGAATGACCTGGAACAACCTGGGGAGCAGGAGGTTCTGTGTACCTGTCACATCAACCTCTGTGAGATTGTCAGCCAGCAGGCAAAGGCAGCCAATTACACCATGCTCACAAGCAGCTCATTCTTTTCTCCAAGCTCCACAAAGAGAATCCTGCTGTAGAGACCTCTCCCTCCCACTGGCATCACCTCCTGGATGAGGAGACAGTGTGTAAAGTGCCCTCAGGATTTGCACTCAGTGTTGTTCAGAGCTGTGCTGTCCTCTGCAAGGGACTGTCCTGAGCTCCTCTGATGGTTAGGGACAGTGTGTGGTAGTGCCCTGGGTGATGGGAAGGTGCTGGGGGCTCTATTCTCCCTGCTGATGAGAGGGGAGAATTTTTTCAGCTTGATTCTTTCACACCTATGGGGGAAAAATATGGTTTTTCTCTCCCTGTCAGGCTGAGAAATGGTTCATACTGGCTGTAACACCCAGGGGAGAGGTCTCCCCTGGGATTTTGAGGCACTGCCCTTAGGTCACACAGAACAACAAGATTCAGTGTGTTGATGTGTGTGTCTGGGTGTCCCTGCACATGTAGTTGAGAGGGAATTGAGGGAGCATCCAAGCAGATGTAAACCAGCTCCCACACCAAATGGTTTTAAATCCCTGCTTCCCTCTTCCTTTTTGCTTCCCCCTTGTTGCACTGGCTCAAGGAGTTTTTGAGATTTCCAGCTGAGATTTTCAGGCTTTGCTTTCATTGTGGGGACCAGGGGAGAGGAGGCAAAACTGCAGTGTTAATTGCTTCCCAATAAAAGCTAGCCTGGAGCAAGAGCTGAAGGAAACACAGTGGAGATTTCCTTTGGTTTAAGGAGAACTTATCCCCATCCCAGCTCAAATGGTGCTGAATCAAACCCTTCCCCTGTGCTGAAATATGTTGAAGAGGAAGAAGGTGATGCCTCTTCATGGTCATTTCTGAATGCATGACTTTCATGGTCCTGTTCATCTTCATTTGCATCCTTACCATCCTCCTCTGGCAGGTGAACTTGCCCAGAGGTGTTCATCAGCTGCTTGGAGAAGGTCTTCTTCCTGGAATATCTCTTCTTCCTGGGCTGGATGTGGGATAAAGTAACATTGCAGACACTGCTAAGCATGGGAACAAAGAAGGATCCTCAAGTGGATCTCTTCCTTGTGCTCTGCCATGCAGATCACAGCAGTCTTGTGTGCAGCTTTGTCTTGCAGACCTTTTTGTACCCAGCATCACTGAGATCATGGCAAAAATGATGTAGAATGTCCCTGAAGTCCAGTGTGCTGAAAGTTTCCTGCAGCATTTTAGCATTGTCTTGACAAGAACCCACAAAGTGTTTGGGTGAGAGAAGTCTGACTTATGTCCCTTCCTTGCATTATGAAGTTCTTTGCAAGTTGGAGCTGAAGATTCATGCTGAATGCAGTTGGGTATCTCTAAATCCAGATTTCCAGCCTCATTCCTAAGGCAAAATGTCAGAGTCAGAGGTTTTCTTCCACCTGGGTATTATCACCACACCATGATTTGGAGACATAGCAGGATGGAGATCAGAACCTGGTTCTGCCCTAGAAGCTTCTACAGGTTTGGAGGTTCCCAGGATAGAAAGAGCTTGTCCCTTTCATTGTCTCCAGCTGCTAAGCAACACTCTAACCTCATCTCTGCAGGTCTGTGACATCACCCAGTGTCTGTGTCCCAAGGCTGGGTCTTGTAACATTACTGTCAACTGCTTCAACTTTTTCCCTTCTCTTTTGGTCTGCTCCATGCATGTAGCTTCTCATTTCATCTCCCTCTGGCTTCTGTCACTTGAAATAAGTCAATTGGTAACTGTCACTCAGAATGGCAGGAGCTGAAAGTCTCTTTGTGCCTGTGTGGCCTCACTCTGCTGTTATCTAAACTTCTGAGAGAGCAGATCCACCTCCAAGGCCCCTGAGTGAGCAGCAAAATTGGCTGGAGGGGATGATATATTGGGTCTTGCTGGGCTGAGTTTTTTGGATTCTTGTAGTACCACAGCAAGAGTGGGTGGTAGGTGAGCTTGGGAGGGTCATCATCAACTTTGTATTGGAGCTTTTCACCTTCCTTTAAAACTCCAGCTGCTGGAAATCAAATGGCTGGAAAAAAAAAAAAAAAAGACTTTTGCTTCTAGCTGTAAAAAGTGATATGAAAATCATGGTGATGGTGGAAAAAGCTGCAAAAGGAGTGGAAAGCATAAGGTACAAGTGTTGTCCCTCCCTCACTGAGTGTTTAACAGCAGAAGCTCCTGTTTTTTGGGCTATTCCCAACTCATATGGTGTCTGCTCAGTGCCCAGAGGAATGCCAGTCTGGTGGGAATGTGGTAGCTCTCCTGGTTGTTGGAACAAATCAGGATTGAATATGCAACAAACCCAAGTTGCTTCAGAACCACAAATCCCTAAAACCCTGTACCTTTTAACAAACAGCCCTTTTTTGGTTAAATGATCCACTTGAGACTAACCCTGTGGTTTCCAGTGCAGTTGTGTTGGACCTGTAGTTTCAAAAAATTAAAAAAATAAAAAAATCACTCGTGTACCAGGCAACTGATTTGTTACTGGCCCCCTTGGGCTCTGCTTGAGACAGATTTCCCTGGGAAAAGAGCTACAGAAAATGTCAGCAGACAGTGTGTGTGTGTGCCAGAGACTCCCAGCAGCTGTGATTTCCAATCGATTTTATTTTCCCCTCATCTAAAGAGTTTTATGCTTGCAGGGGAGACATTTTGATGTATTGGGAAACAAAACAAGGGAAAGGTTTGGGGAGGGGGGAGAAGGCAAAGGTTTTCTAGTAGAATGAGAGAGGAAGAAGAAAATGGGGAGACACTGGGAGACCTTTTGAAGGGACATTTTTTTGGCTTGTTCTTCTGATTCTTGTGATGGCATCCATCCTCCTGGTGTTCTCTAAAGGTTTTGCCTCTTTACTTGCACTCAGAGCTCTATTTCTGCCTCCAGATCAAAGTTTTATGTGCTGTCCATGACCTACATGAGGTCTGTCTTTGGGGCTGGACAGGGAACTGTGTGAGCTGTGACAGATGTGTGATCAAGGAACTTGTTTTCTCCTAGTTGCTCCAACCCCAGCTCTTATATTCTAGAGGAGGGAGCAGCCATCCTAGATTGCTTATGAAAAAAACCCTGGATAAAAGGAGAAATCAAGTGTTTGGAGTCTCCAGCTTGGATCTCAATAACCAGAGAGATGTAGGCAAAAGGACAAATCATCTCCCAGAGAGGATGGAGGGCAAGGAAGAGGGGAATGAGGTATAGAGAAGGCTCAGGGGAGTGAGGAAAGAGGAAAAGCTGGAGTCTGGGTGGGCAGCAGGATACTCATCTCCCACCCACAGGCAGTGTGAGATAGGAAGCCTTAGCCTTTAGCCTCCTCTGAAATCCCTGAATGGTTTTGCAGAAGGAAGGAGAGAATAGCTGAAGACTTTGGCCAAGATGTTCTTCACTCTATGAGTCAAAGTGCTGCTTTCTTTGCTCCAGTTCCCTCTGTGCTTTCCATTTGCATCACTCTCTGTATCCTCCATCATCAGGGCCTGGAGGTTTTGGCTTCTCCTGGCTGAGGTTAAGCCAAGGATCTCACCGTGGTGTGGGATTGTGCCAGGCTGTCTCCAGCCCCATGCTGCATTCCTCATCACCAGCACTGTACTCTCCTTCCCATCCTGCCCTGTTCTATGCATGTTTTAAATACATTGCAGATGCTCCTGGAAATATTTTTTGACCCATTTTCTCTGGAGTCCCTGCAATCTACTTTGTCAGAATAATTGCAATTTATTTAAATGTCAACAAGCCACACGTGGGAGAGAGCATTTGTCTGCAGGAGCAGAGCAATTACAGGCAACGGGTCCCATTTCACCACTCCAACAAAGATCCAGGCAAGGAGAAAGGAAAAGATCATTTGCCTCTATTAACTGATCACTTACCCCACCACTCCCAAATTCCCCACGTTCCTTTGTCCCTCTTCTTTGGGACCACCACTTAGTGAAGAGGTGGGAGATATATAGATAGATAGATATATATATATATATATAAAACCAGCTCTTCCTTTGGCTTCTTCTCCACAGAAGCATCTGCTCAAAGCAGAGAAATTTAATGGTGACTTAGACCTACATAACTTCTCACAGAATCTAATTCTGGTCCTGCCCAAACAGCTTAAACTGTAACAGAGCCACAGAGGAGCCTGACCTGTGTGAACATCATTACAGCTCCAACAAAACATGCATTACAGGCCCCAGATCCAGCAGTGATTTAACATGGGGAATAAGTCTAGATGGCTTTTTTTTCCCCTCTGAGGTTTCTGCAGCCTGGCAGTGGGATGATGTGAGTTTGTACATAATCAGACTTCTTGTCCTTTATCTGTCTGAGGTCAATATCTCAGGTCCACGTTGCACAGACACACAACAGACTCTCCTGCTCTCAACAGCCAAAGGCCAGGAGCAGAAAAAGCCATTGTGGGGGTTAAATGCTCTGCTCAAAGCATCTTGGCAAGTGTCCCTGGTTCTAACTTGGTGCCCTTCTTATCAGAACATGCTGCTCCTTTGGGGTCATGCTGTAGGATGAGTGAAGATCAGACTGCTGGTTGTGGTGGAGGAAGATCTGGGGCCATCTAGTGACCTTCCAGTGAAAACTTTGTGCTTCCAGTGCTCCCAGTAGCTCTTCAAAGATATGTGGGACACGTTTCCTCCCTGCTGCTGACTGAGCAAGTCCCCAGCTCTGCAGTGAGCCGGCTGGAAGGCAGACCTGCACCCTCTTAATGATTTTTTTTAAATTTTTTTTTTTTTTTTTTTTTTTTTGCTAGGAGCTGATTTAGAAACTGGTGCATGTAACCTCCTCCTTTCATCTAGGATGAAAGGGAAGGCTAACCCATGTCTTTACAGAATAGAGAGCTGAAACAGTCAGAGTCACCACCCAAAAGGCAAGTTGGGTGGATGAGAAATAGAGAGGTTTGTGCCTGTTTGCCACCAGGGAAGAGGGATGGGGAGCAGGTTTGTGGGTGCTCCCCAAGCCCTGAGGTGTGCACCATCCCCTACACGTGTCTCAGCATCATGTGCTCCTGTGCTCTACCAGGTGCCTCTCTCTGGGATTTCCCAAGGGTCCAGGCAATCTCCCCTCTGTTATTATCAAGTACAAGCATGATAATCTGGGCCTTAATGCACACAGAAGATTACAAAGCAGTGTTTTATGGACCTGTTACAAAAGTACCCCTAAGCTGCTAATGCCCACAATTAGAAAAAGCAGTTGAGCAAATCTGGGCCATTGCAAGTTAGTGTCCTGTCTGGACATGGATTCCAGTTCCAACTGTTGGTCTTGCAATGGAAGAAGACATCTTTATTAAATATTGGTGCTGGACATAACATCTTTTCTTGTTTTGGCAAAATGCCTTGCAAAGCTTGGACATAAAGCCAAGCCAACTCTGTTTAGTAGGGACTTTTTGTTCTTTTGAACTATCTGAATGTCAAAAAAAACATGTACAGGATGCTGATTGTTTCCTCAGCTCAGGTTTTGAGGTTAAAATGAGCTGGTAACTGTGGTAATGTTTATTCCCTTTGTTGGAATAAACTTGCCTGTGCAGTTTTAGGGAGGGAGAACTTCAGAAGCAGATGAAGGGGAAGAACCTCAGGATGAGCTGTCCAGGGGCTTGGCAAGAGCTGGACATTGCTTCTCTTCTGGGGTTGTGGCCCTCAAGTCTTTTAGCATGATGCAGACCTGTGTGTGATCAGCTGCCCAAAATGGGCAGAGCCAAGATATATCTTCAGTGGT
>NW_008680898.1:0-4152 GCF_000695815.1 Acanthisitta chloris | reverse complement strand
GGTTTTTTTTGGTTTTTTTTTTTAAATCCTGTGCTGTGTTCACACTGTCCAAGAAACACTGACTGGAGCTTGAAGTTGTAGGGAGAATAAAAGAGAGAATTGGTGAAGATATGTATGGGAGGGTCTGGATTTTTTCAGGAGGGAATTTGGGTGAGTTTTCTCAGGTTAGTCTTTCTTGCTGCTGTGTTCACTGAGGTAGACCAGTGTTACTGTGGTCACACCACGCAGGCAGAGTGGGCAGGTCTTGGTGCCAGGCTGAACTCGGTGCCACCGGTCGATGCACTTCCTATGGTAGCTGTGGGAGCAGGACAGCACCTTCAGTTCTGTGCCAGGCCGAGGCACCTGCAGGCAGATGGCACACTCAGTGTAGTTGGCACTTCCCTCCCAGAATGGTTTGAGGGGTTCTGGCCACAATTCCACCCTCTGGCTTCGGTACCTCTTCCAGCACCTTGCAAGAAGTCGAATGCCTCCTGTCATGGTGACCAGGATGCTCATGGCCTTGCACAGGAGCAGGATCCAACCATAGGAAAAGAGGTCAGGATTGAGGGTGATGGCATGACACTTCCAGCCATGCTGGCTGAGCTTCTGCACAATATCCTTCCAGCAGCAGCACTCATCCAGGTAGATGACCTTCCTTTGTACAGTCCACCAGCTCTTCTTCCATAGCCTCACTCTCTCCATGATGAAGGCCACCATGGATTCTCCTTTGACTTCCCCATTCCTTGGTGCCAGGTCCCCAAAGCCTGAGAAGCTGGTGCTGATCCTGTGTCCTCCTTGCTGAGCAGGAGGGGCTGTGGCTCTGTGATGCTGGGAGCTGAGGGTGGGAGAAGCTGTATGGGCACTGCCACTCACCATCTCTCCTTCAGGGAGGAGCAGCCCCAGGCACATAACCAGAGCCAGGCCACCCAGCCCAGTGCCATTGGCACAGCTTGTGGCAGCCACCTGGAGACCCAGGACCATGGTAGCCAAGCAGAAAGGGCACAGGAGTGGGTGCCACGTGCTGGTGGCAGTGGGGACAGGGGGCTGGGTGGCCTTGGCCCCAAGGAGAAGCTCTTGGCAGGCTCCTGATGCAACCCCAGCTGGTCCCTTCTAGAACTTTATCTGTACTTCCACAAGGGCTACAGCCTCACAGGGAGCCTCTGCCTTCCTCTCACACCTCTCCCAGTCTTCTTCCCTTTATGCTCTTTCCTTCCCAACTATTTCTTCCCTCACGTGGCTTTTTCACAGGGGCCTGTGTTATCCTCCTCTCAGAGTGCCCTGGGGAACTTGGGCAAAAACTACTTCTGCTCCTGTCTCCCAGCTGAAAATGCACTTTCCCCTCTCTTCATGCTGTGTCAGTGAAGTCACAGCAGTTTTCCACCCCACTATGTGTGGTGACATCACAATGGCATAAGTCTGTGCTCTTCCAGCTTGCCCTGATTGTCTCTCTTTTGTCCTGTTTTCCCATCACTTCTCCTCACTACCCTCTCCCTGTCCCCCATCCTGTGATACCACCTGAGATATTCACCTCTCACAGGTCTGGGCACCTCAATTTCCCCATGGCCATCAGCCCCAATCTGGTGCCCTACATCTTCCCCCCCAAATTTCTCTGTGCTTTGTTCCTGCAGCCCCATCCCTCTCTCTGAGAGTGCCTGGGCAGATGTGTGTCTGCCCTGCAGAGCTGGTGGTACAGCAGAGCCAGGAGCTTGGGTCCCTGGGGTAATCCACAAAGTACAAGTTGTTATTACTCACTACAGCAGAACAATCAGCACAGGCTCTGTAATGCAGTAAGATGGATTGAAGCTGCTTAAGACCAGAGGAAAATGGAATTGCTGCTTTGCAACAAGGAGTTTAACTCCTGCAATCCACCACTGATGAGTGATGAGACCTGAGCAGAAGCTCAGGTTGGAAAATGACTGGATTCAGGAGGGGAGATGGGGCTGTGCAGCAGGAGCCAAAATCAGACCTGGATTTCAGCTTGGCACAGTGAGGTGCCAGATCTGTCTGGTGAAGGCAACTCTACACGTGCAGCTCTTTTCCTGGTAGTCACAGAGAGGATCCTGACATCTTAGACTGCTCAGGTGTGACTGGTGCCAGCACAACCCTTTGGGCACCCTCTTTTTCATGACAGCTCCACCATAGGCACTGACATCTCCTGCAGCAATCCCACTGAGGCTGTCAAGGGCTTCCCAAGCTGCTGGAGGAGCTGTGGATGGAGCTCCTCACCACTCTTGGAGCTACATGCAGGACCACAGCCAGCACATCCCTGTGTCAGGGTTAAATAGTTAAGTGAAGTAGAGCTCCTTCTGCAGGTGCTGTACAGCTTGAGCTGCCTTGTTCATCCTTGATGCCAGCTTGTCTTGGAAGAGGGCTTGGAAAACTGGCATGGGTTGGAAAAGCAGTAAGATACAGCTCATTCAGACTCCAGGAACCAGCAGAAATGCTGGAGGTATTGTAGGCCTTCTGCAACACAACATGGGTTGGCATTTCCCCTCCTGTTGAGATGGGAATGGCCTAAAGAGGTCCCTTCCAGGACTAGTGAACTTGCTGCTTCAGGAAAGAATTGGGATTTTCAATGAGGAGGTTGTAAATGAGATGGCAAGGGGATAAAAGGAAAGAGATGCTTTGAGAAGGAAGAGGTGCAGCAGCAATACTCAGGGGTCTGCACAGATAATGCCACCCAGAAACAGTCACTGAGGAATAATTTCCCAGAATTATTCCCTGACAGTGCCAATCACTGGTTTTGGTGTCCCTGATAGTGTGATGGATTGGGAACCCACCCAGCCCCATGCAGGTGGGAGGCTGAACAGGCTCCTCTGTGGCTTTGGATTCTATGTTTGTTGGGCCTGATGTACCTGTGAAATAAAGATTTATAGCTTACCTAGTTCCTGCAGAGAATGAGAGGACCAGAGCTGTGCTGCTTTGTTACAAATGATGGTGCTGGTCCTTCAGGCAGGGTCAGGTTTCTCCACATCTCCATCCCAACTAGAGATGGAAACTACAAAGAGGACAGAGCAATGAACTTCCCACAGCTTTGCAGTCACAAAGATGCTGATTTCTTCTGCTGTGTTTCTGGAGGATTTTAGGTTGTGCAATAAGGAGCTCTGGTTATTACATGTTTCTCATGTCTTCCCCCTGAAAGTGTGAGTCCAGCTTTGCCTAAGATGAATAGCAGATCCTCTGCTGTTACATTAAGGCAGCTTTAAACATATGATAAACTAGCTGTACAAACCTTTTGTCATCTAGGGCATAAAACAACCTCTAACTGCTTAGGATTAAGGAGACACTTGTCTTAAATCAGGCAGTTCTTTTAAATACTTCTCTGGTAGCTGTCAGATGCCCTGACTGCCTGTTATCACACCAGGGGATTTGTGTGAGACTTCAGTGCCAGACTCTGCTCTGAGACTGGGGCCTGAGGTAAGGAGCTGGGGCTCCCAGTTGTCTCTCCAGCAGCTTGTTGTGGCAAGGGGAGGTGAGTCTGGCATGTTGAGTGAGGAGACAGGCTGCAAGGACTGGCCTGAGCCACCCTGGCATGTCTCAGAAGGCTTCCAGGGTTGCTAAGAGAACATATGCTCAATGTCTTGCTCTTTCAGGGTAAAAGGAAAACCAGGGAGATTCAGCTGGTCAAAACAATGGAAGGTTAGAGAGGAGCAAAGAGCCAGGTGCATGCACATGGGTTTTTGAAAAAGAGAGGTTTACTTCAGTGCTAATTTCTCACACTTTGCAATAACATTTGGCATGGTTTCGTTTGGCTGGTTGTGAGCCCCCAAGAGGAATCACTGTAAGCAATTGCACTTTGGATCTGTAAGGTCAAGGTGGAGGTTTTTAGCAGAGAAGGGTCCAGGGTAAAGCCAGAGAGGGACCTGCTGTATTCCTTTTCCCACCTCATCCCTGCCTCCTGTAAAAACCCAAGCTCTGCTGGCAGGAGGTTTACACCATCACCAAAGCATCTGAGGGTCCTCATCTCCAGGGTGAAGCTGGACAGGGACCTGCTGTATTCCTTTTCCCACCTCATCCCTGCCTCCTGTTTAAACTCAAGCTCTGCTGGCAGGAGGTTTAAACCATCACCAGAGCATCTGAGGGTCCTCATCTCCAGGGTGAAGCTGGACAGGGACCTGCTGTCTTCCTTTGCCCACCTCATCACATCCTCCTGTAAAAACCCAAGCTCTGCTG
>NW_008680897.1:0-7896 GCF_000695815.1 Acanthisitta chloris | reverse complement strand
CTCTAGAGGCGCCGGGTGCGCACAGCCACCGCACCGAGGTTCCGCCTGCCCCGGCGCACAGCGAGCGCTCCCTGGGAGGAGGTGGCAATGGGAGTGTCGCCCTGCCATGAGTGACGTTGCCGTGCTAATCTCTGGGGCCCCGCAGGAAGGGGGCTGAGGGTCCTGGTCGATGGCAAATTGGGTAAGAGCCAGCAGTGTGCCCTGACAGCCGGGAGGGCAAACCAGGCAAGGCATTGCCAGCTGGTCGAGGGGAGTGACTGTCCTGCTGTGGCTCTGATCCAGCCTCACCTCAAGTCCTGTGTGCAATTTTGGACATCACAATACAAAATTTAAAAAAAAAAAAAAGATACAAAGCTATTTAGGGAGCATCCAAAGGAGGAACACGACGATGGGGAAGGGCCTGGAGGGGAAACCACATGAGGAGCAGCTGAGGTCACTTGATCTGTTCAGCCTGGCGGAGAGACCAAGAGGAGATCTCATAGCTGTATACAACTTCCTCACAAGGGATGTGTTGGGGCAGGCACTGATCTCTGTGGCAGCCAGTGACAGAACCCAAGAGAATATCATGAAGTTGTGTTAGAGGAGGTTGAGATTGGATATTGGGAAAAGGTTTTTCACTCAGAGAGTGGTTGGGCACTGCGCCCCAGGAAAGCTGTCACAGCCCCAAGCCTGACAGCATTCAAGAAGTGTTTGGACAATGCTCTCAGGCACATGGTGTCATTCTTGGGGTGGTCCTATGCTGGGCCAGGAGTTGGACACAATGATCCTTGGGGGCCCCTTCTAACTCAGGATATTCAATGATGTCATTCTATAATTTATAATTTTACTCCTCCCACCCCTTAAGCCAGTGGAGTGTTGCCAGGAAGCATTGCTCTGACCCTGTCTGCCCCAGTGCACTGGTCCAGGGTGTATGAAGGTTTCCCTTCTTCATCACTTGCAAGCAAAGGAGAACAGAAAGTGAACCTCCCACAAGTGTTTACTTTAATTACAGTTTTCCAACATTGATGCAGAGCCCACACATCCAGCCTTGTCAGAGCCTGCCTGGAGTTGGAGACTTTATACAAACAAGGCTCCCAGCAGGATCCAGCTGTGCACAACAGTGTTCATCAGATCCTCAGGAATGGCTCAGTGCACCAGCTGCAGTCAGGCAGATACTCTCCATGGAAATAGCCTTTGGAAGGCTACTGATAGGCCTCACACTGTGGTAATATCTGTGGCTGCCACTTCAGCTGGACCAACCTACCTTTGAATGTCTGAGATGTAACCTTTGTGGCACTGAGCAAGTCATCCACTTGTGACTGAGAGAGCTGTGGGACCCCTTGAGAACTAGCACCAAGCAACCATGAGTGGCACAGCACCTGCCCCAAGAAGTGAAGTTCTAGAAGCCTTTTTTTACTACATGCAAAGCCTCAACCTCGTGCTGCTCCTCCACTTGGCAGTATTATTTTTGTCAGGGGCAGAACAGCCAGTGATGGTCACTTTCTGAGTCAAGGAAGGAAAAGGAAAAGAAAGAAAGATGAAGAAAAAAGGGAAAAGAAGACAGCAGAAGCTTCAGTTGAGTACCAAGTAAGTACCATAAGCAACGTGAGGGCTGATGCCAAAAAAATAAAGGTGCAAGGAGTGCCTGATCTTGCTGTTTCAGAAAAGATGATCACTCTTCAACCCCATGCTTTAATATGGGAGCATAAGGAAGCCACCTCTTGGTGCTAAAGCTAGGAAGACCTAGATTCTATAAAGACATGAAAACTGTCACTTGCAGACTCAAGTTAAAATTACTGATGATGCTTTTGCACAAACCACTGAACACATCATTATGGTAGGCTCTGTTCAGGTCTGTAGTAATGAATGCCTGCCCTCAAAATCGTGTAAACCTAAGACAGAACACCTACATGAACAGAGAACACATTCCTTCCCCACATACTATGCATATGTTTTAGATGATTGTTTCCTCTTTCAGATCTAAAACACCACCATGCAGATCTCCCAGGTTTGTCAGAAGGAAAACCAACACACATTCAGCTTGAGTAATAGCTGTTCTCTTGAGCTGGAGCAATGAATTCCAAATAAACCAGAAACAGCTGAACCAATTTTGCCCATGAATTTTAAATCCAACATTCAGATAAAAATGCAGACCTAAAGCATCTGGAAAGATTCATCCTAATAATGCTTATTGCCTGCTGTTCCAAATTTCCCCTCACGTGTACACTGATTTAATATTCTGGATGCAGTTAGGGTAACATGGAACAGCTGCTATTGACAAGATCAGCCCTCACACATGGCCTTGCCATAGAGCTTCTGTAAGGCCAGTTACTTGGACATTCTGCATGTACAAGACAGACCTCCCACCACAACATGCAGTGCATCATTCTGCATAGCTGTATTAGAGATTACAAAGCAAAATTGGTTCATCAAAACTGAGACTACCTACATGTCACCAAGTTAACTTTGCTGTTGTAATTTTGACTTTACTGATATTAATCCTGCAAACTAAAAATTAGAAAATGCATCAGAAATACAAATTACTTTTTCTTCGTTTTGCTTATGTTTCAACAAACCTATTTAGATTTGCAGCCTTCAAGGGAATAATAGCTAACCAAATGTTAAAGAATTCAGGGGGAAAAAAGCCATCAAGATGACATTTTTAAAATTAGATTGAGAAGTTTGCTGTCTTTTCAATAAGGAAATTTTTTTTTGTGGGGAGGAGGGGCAGGTTGCCTTGGAATTGAAACATTGCCATTAATTCTTAGAGAGGAAAAGTGCTTTGTCATCATGGAGACTGGAAAGACTTTTTAAGATTCAGAACTGCTGCCTTCCCCCACTCCCTTTCTTATTTTAAATCAAGGCCAGCTCTTTCAGTAGGATTATACCTATGCCTTTTAAGAGCTTCCCCTTTGGAAGTGGCAGGGGAAGTAAGAGGAATTAGGTTTAAAGTTTTAAAAGGGTTTTTTTTTTTTTCCTGTAAACCAGAATTCCCTATAGAGTTTCTCTTCAAACTTTCAGTTGAACTTATAGAGAAGGAATATAAACTGGCGTTCCTAAAGGGGACGCAGCTCATTGAGGTTCATGAATATAAACTGGCGTTCCTAAAGGGGAAGAAACAGGAAAATTATTAGTCTATATAAGCCAAAGGTGAAGAGAACTCTTGCAACATTAAACTGCTGTCATAATTCCACAAGTCACTACAGGGGATCCTCTCCCTTTCCCCATCCCAGTTCAGAATTTTATTCACTGCAAAATACATCCCTAAAATGTTAACTGCCCCCTTATTACTAAATTATTGCATGAAGTAACTGTGGCCAGAGAAAAGTTAGAATATGTGGAAGAAACAGCTCTGCAGACACCAAGGTCAGTGCAGGAGGGGGAGTTGTTCCAAGTGCCGGAGCAGATTTCCCTGCAGCCCATGGTGAGCCAGGCTGTGCCCCTGCAGCTCATTGAGGTTCATGGCAGAGCAGAGATCCACCTACAGCCCATGGAAGACTCCATCTGGTAGCAAGTGGATGGTCAAAGGAGGCTGTGACCCTGTGGGAGACCCACACTGGAGCAGTCAGTTCCTGAAGAACTGCACTCCATGGGAGGGACCCACAATGGGGCAGTTTGCAAAAAACTGCAGCATGTGGGAAGGACTCATGCTGGGAAAGTTCCAGGAGAACTGTCTCCTGTGGGAGACACCTCATGTTGGAGCAAGGGAAGGAGTCCTGCCCCTGAAGAGGAAGCAATGGCAGAAACAACATGGGATGAACTGACTATAATCCACATTCCCCATCCTCCTGTGCTGCTGTCAAAGTAGAAAATCAGGAGTATTAATTTAATGGGTAATAAATTCAATTAGTCTCCCCAAGTTGAGTCTGTTTTGCCTGTGATGCTAACTGGTGAGTGATCTCTCCCTGCCCTTACCCTGACCCATAAGCCTGTTAAATTTTCTCTCCCCTGTCCAGCTAAGGAGAGGAGAGATCAAGTGGCTTTGGTTGGCACCTGACATCCAACCAAGGTCAAACCACCACACTTCCTTTGAAAGCTAAGCAAAATAAATGAGAACTACTGACTATGAGACAAGCAAACAGAAATCTTAGTGTCATCTGTAGCTGTTTTATAGTTGGGCAGTCATAAACTATAAGGACATTTACATATTAAATGACACTGGCCATTGCATTAACTCACTTTACCCCTGTAGTCCTACACTAAATTTTTCTACAAGTCAGATTACAATAACGTTGATTGTGCTAATAGCCAAAGGTGACATGCACAGCCTGAAATGTTATAAAAATAGACAACTGCTAGTAACCATATGATGCATATTCAGTTTCACTGTACCTCCCATTCAATTACATTTCATAACCTTTAGTTTTCTATACACTTCTAAATTTTTATTCATATATAACTCCTGCCATAACTGATAATTTTTTCTTACATAATTCTAAAAACAGTTCACAATATGATCTTTCCAACTGTCAGCGGAGACAATTCAGTATGTACAAACTTATCTGCATAGTGAAGAATCTCAAAGTTGGCATTTGTCTTAAACTTATGCAGACTATTTCAAGCACCCTTGAGCACCTCTTTGGTCTTTCAAGGTGTAATTGTTAGGTGCTTCCTTGATGAAGGCACCTCAACCTCCCCTTGGGCTCAAAGCTCTATAGTTAGTCCTCACAATGCAGCTGTTTACCACTGGACACTAAACTTTTCCCACCCTGTTTACCAGCCACAGTAACCCATGGGCCACAGATGAGAAATCTTACAATGCTGCATTGGGCTTCCAACTCTCAGCATACAGTTCTACTAAGAAATTGTTACTTCTGCCTGAAATGTTAGCATGTTAAAGGACTTAAACCAGTATCCAGGACATAGAAATATACATTTGGTATGTTAATATATCTAACAATGAATTTATCAAGTGGCTTATGTGTACATTATCATTTTGATGAGTATTTTTGCCTGCAAGATGCATATGGCCTAGTACCTGAGATTCCTTGCCCTTTTGCCCATACTTAGTGACTTTCTTAGGTGAAGGCATCGAAGTTATCCAAAGTAGAAAATAAAGGTTAAGTTTGAAGTTACACACACACAAACAAAAATCACCATTCAAAATTTTGCAGGAGACAATTTAAATCTGCCATCAAAGAAAATTAAGAATTCACAGGACTGTGAATTATGAACCTAAATAATCCATCATTTTCAGATTACAGTGACAAACTTTCTAAAGCAAAATAAAAAAAAGCAGTGACACGGTCTTTATCTCTGGACTACAGGATTCACTGCAGGTGACTGTTACACAAAGCAATGGCAACAAGCATATCACACCAGTATCTCTACTGGCAGCATTATCAGAAACAATCTCATGAAGTACAACTGAGGCTCAGCTCTGTATGTTTGTGCCAACCAATCTTCCAAAGACTTTTAGGCCAGCACTTGGTCTTTGTAACACAAAGCCACTGAAAAACTGGAACACTTTCATGATAGAGGAAGACAACCAACCAGAAGCAGAGGTATCTTAAACCAGCTGCATCCAGACTTGTTTGTGGCCCTAACTTTGGCTTTTGAGCCCTAGGAAATAGCTTCCCCCCCATTTTGAAGCACAGTGTATTCAGACCTAAATATCCACATGCCTGGAACATCAAGACCTGGCACCTTTACACAAATGCCATGCAGCCATCATATACCAAACACAACACAGTAACCATGAACACTGCATCGGTATTTAGAGAGTAATTCCCCAAATGACAAAATCCATTTCTATCAACAACAAAGACAATGTTTTATTGAACAAATCTATGTACAGTACAAAAAGGTTTTTAAAATGAAACACTACTGTTGATTTATTGCAGTTTGATGGCTCAGTTTTAATTTGTACTCTTATATAAAATGCAAAGTAAAATAATTTAACATTCAACAAGGAAGCACAAATTTCCTTTCTTGCTGAACCTGTAACAGCTTTTACAAACTAAGAGTCCCAAAATGCATACACTGCATTTAATCAGAAAGGTGTTATACAGTACCAAATAAATTAAGAAAATAGTAACACTACCACCCTCTTTGGGTCTTTTGTCCATAGCACTGGTGTTAAACAATAAAAGAAATGAGTACAGCTGAACCTTCAATGTGATATTAAAATCACAAAGTTTAATGTTATAAATTATCCAAACTATACAATGTTTTAATGAATATGGCTAAGTAACCAAAGTACCAGTGACCTTTCCCCACAGATATGACCACTTTCAACCTACTTTCAGTATTCCTTTTTTTGTGAGAGGTGCCTATCAAGCAGCAACTCTTTCAGAACTAGAACTTACATGACCTTTACAGTGAACTGTGATCAGGTTAGAGCAGACAGTCTTAAAAGGAAAATCCAAATCTGAGTTACAGCCAACTGGAGGAATGTTATTAGGATACAATTATCAGCAATGAATTGCACAAACTTTGATCCAACAAAGCTCCTAAGCTCATGTATAACTTCAGGCAGTTTTAAGGTATTTGCAGGCTTACATTACACATGTACTTCAATATTTATTGAATCAAAGGGATACATCCTGAAGGATTTCCAATTATATCATACAATGCTTAATGCCTGGGAAAAAAAAATCCAAAACCAGCTTTCCAATCTAGATTTGGAACCTTTTTTCAGCCCTAGAAGTTGCAGGCTTAGTATATGATCATACTCAAATACTAAAGAATCCTTAAAAAGCATGTAGAATTATCCCATACACATTACAAGTATCTTTTTGCTCTGATTGAAGTTGCATAATACTGCAACTGTCTGAGCAGGTATCACAGAGTAGTTTAAATAAAATGCAATGTCTTTTGAAGTAAGAAACATTACTTAATGTTACCATCCACTTGCTACTGTAAGTCAATTTAGCAAATTTCTGATAAGTGATGCTAATGTTCACCTACTTAAGAATTCAGTTTTCCTGCTCGCCAGAGTATATACTGAACACATGGTATAAACAAATGGTGGTGTCCAAAAAAAGCATCCTTGAACAAAAATGAGTTTAATGCAGGTACAAAAAATTATGGTCACAGTTTATGCATGTACATAGATGCATTTATCTACACATTTAAACCAAAGGAAATACAAGTCTCAATCATGTTTTTAAAGCATCTTCAAAACACACAGATCTCCAGGAAAAGGCTAAAAAGCACCAAAGAATAAAGGTACATCGAAAAGATTTTACACAAACATTGTCATATCTAGTGACTCTGTTTTTAGATTTTTAGAACTGCAACACTTTAAAATTAACCTGGGTTTTTTTTCCAAATATATTTAAGCAAATTTAACTAGATTAACACTGTTAAGCAAAGAGCCTGGGAGCATTCAACACGATAACTGGGTCCTTAAAAATTAGTTGGTAACTTGAAAGCAAAAAAATGTCAAAGTGCATTTGTCTGATAAGGTCCCCATTAATTTTATGTTTAAAACTTTTAATGTATTTATATATGTAAATATATATATAGTGCATATATGTATAAATAAAGAATGATGCATTTAAACGAGGTTTTTGCAATTGCAAAAAAAAATTCTTTGGTGCCTCAAATGTCATACAAATCTCAAAGTGGGCCATGAACAGTATTAATGTAATGCACACATACCTGTGATCATAATTTTATAACCTTTTATGTCAATCCAACTCAAAGTTAAGGCAAAAATTGTCTAGAATTCAAGAGGATGATATTGAATTTGTGTTCTTTTTACCTCCCAGGAGGGGAAAAGAAGACAGAATTAATGCAAATATGTGTTTACTTTCACAGAGGATTATTAGCTGAGGCATTACTGAACTACTGAGTTTAAGTTCCAGAACTACTTCACAGCCTACCTTAAAACAAAGCCCTTGGGTTTGCAAGTGTGAGCCATTGCTACAATGAACAGGTTTCTTTATCATAGAATCAAGCTGGTTGGAAGAG
>NW_008680896.1:13012-21911 GCF_000695815.1 Acanthisitta chloris | reverse complement strand
AGCCCGCCCACGGCCGGGCGAGGGGAGGAGAGGGAGAATCCCCCTGTTACTGCTGCCTCGAACCCCCACAGGCGCCTCTGAGCAGCACTGCCCTTCCCTGCCACTCCTCCTCTGCTTAGTGTCCCTTACACCCGTTTTCAGTTCGCAGTGTGGGGGAAAGGATGCCGGACAGAGACGTGGCGAGGGATCCCTGACAGACAAAATTAGGGGGCAGCACTTCCCGCGGCTTCTGTTTTCTGTCATGCCTCGTAACAGAGCTTGCGTGAAACTTCCTGCTCATTACCTTGGTTTCCTTCTTGCAATTCTCGCTTTCCAACTGCCCTGGGTAGAAATTTCCACCCTTGCTCTCTATTTGATGCGGAAATGTTCTGGGCACCTTTAGGTAACGTTGTTCGAGTCTTTCCACAAGTGACTGGAAGAAAAACAGCAGTTTTAAAAGATGTTACTTTCACGTCTAACCTCTCACTTCAGTCTTTTGGCAGTTTGCAGAGAGATGAAAGTACCTCTTTCTCTAGGGAAACACCATTCCACACAACACAAGATAAAGGAAACCACTTAGGGAACATGATTCCCATCCTAGGCTGTGCTAGGGAAAGCAACCTCTGACAGAATTTAAGATCTGCTGTCAGAAACTACTACCTGTAGCTAGGGTATGGCAGGAAGGGGGCAAACCACACCCTCCCTGAAGGAGTCACCAGTGCTAAAATATAGTATTACTGGTCCAAGGTGTGAAGGAGGGGAAAGAAGATGATTTTGACTATTTCAGTTCCAACTCCTAGTGCTGTTTTCTGGGATTAAAGTGTTGATAACTGATGAGAAGACAAAGGCTGAGAGGTCCCAATCTTGTATCTTCTAGCAATAAAAACTCTCAGGTTTTGCTTCCTAGCACATGCTAGTCTCAGTCTGTGTCAGAAGTAAGCACATGTTGTTTGCTTTTTCACAGAATTACAGAACTATTTTGGTTGGAAGGGACATCTGCTACATCAGGCTGCTCAAGCCCCAGCCAGCCAGGCCTTGAACACTTCTAGGGATGGGACATTCACCACCCTTCTGAGCAACTTTTGCCAGTGTTTCACTGCCATCACTGTAAAAAATTTCTGCCTTATCTAGTCTGAATCTACTTCCTTTTAGTTTAGAACCTTATCCTTTTTCTTACCTTTATCTTAAGACTAGCAATTGGCTTGTTTTCCTAAGAGGCTATTTTGACATCATGTACCTGCTGTGACTGCACTGGAAGCTGCCCTCAGGCTACAGAACATGGGAAGATCTGAGGCCAAGAACAGGAGAGGAGAAAAACATCTCTCCATGGCAAAAAATGGAGCAGGTTTCCTTGCTGTTGTTTGCCTTTCTGCTGTTGTTATTGCTAAAGCTCTTGTTACTGCATCTGTATGTAGGAGAAACTCAAGGAATCTATTCTTTTCTGCAAATGTTCCGTGTTGATTCAATTATAAGTCAAGAATACTTACAGTGTATTAGTGTATGTAGAGTGTGCCTGCTCTGGGGTACTTCCTCCCATATCTCATTTGAACAGTCTGTCTATCTGTATAAAGTATGTAGTGTTTATCTTTCATTCATCAGTCAAGCAGAAGAAGTTTGAAACCCAGGGGGGAAAAAATCCCTGATTGTTTCTCTTGCAGAACAGCTGTAAGTGGGAGAATCGGCAAGTTTGGTCTCATAGCATTAGAACTGAGAAAACAGATTTAAAAACAATTCTGTTAGCAACTGGCCTAGAAACAGTGCTTATGTTTGTTTGTTATTCCCAACAGAACTTCAAGCACAGGTTATGTCTAATAGACATTATCAGAAATCCTCAAATTTCTAGGGTTCTCTTTCTACCTACTTCTTGAAAACCTAGTTCAAGTTCCCACTAATTGCAAGTCATAATTTAAACAGAATGAAAATATTCTATTTGAATACTCAGAGCCTCTATGTGCTGTTGCCTGTTTTGGTTCACAGCGCTCAAATGCACAACTCTGAATTCCCACTATAAGGTATTATTTTTCAGCACTTGTCTGCATTTCAAGCATTTCAAGGCAGCTGTGATGCATTTGAAAGTCTTGGGCAGCACAAATTCTTCTCTTTATACTAAAGCCCCAAGCAGTAGTGGTCACTGAGACTTCAGATCACCTGAAGCAGCACCTGGGTCATGACTACTGGGGACAAACAAGCAAATAACAGCACTAAAACTTAATTGCTATGGCCTGTAATATTAAGGCAAATCTTACCATTTTAATGAGGTAACAGGTAGTATTAATGTTGAGGACTTTCAAAATCTGCTAATAGGATAGTATTAATTTGAAATTTACTATAAACAATTCTATTTCATTTTCAGTGTCCCAGTGAATGTAATGGAAAGAATGAAAATGACACCATGAAGTGTCCTCTAGCTTTCAAATTCTTTAAGAATTAAAGTTTTCTGATTACTATAAATTACATGGGATGTAGAGAATGAGTCAATTAGCATTCTAATACCTGATACAGTCTACTTCAAATAGGGATGTTTGTGCATGAAGTCTTCATTCTGATACCTACTACAGATGGCATGAATAATTGCATTTTAAGTTGTTATTATAATAATACTCAGTGGCCTGAGGGCTACATGTTCTGCAACCCTTACAGACTATTTGAGTGGAAAATGATGAACATATAAAACAGCTCAAATTTAAGGCTCCTGCCTTTCCTTTTTGCATCTTGTTGCCCTGTCACACAACAAAATCTTTGAACTTTACCTGTAGCAAGAGTCACACTTACATAAAACACAATAATTTTTATTAAGCATTTGATGTCTTAATTTTGCTTTAGACCCATCTTGGGTTGAAATTTTGCTCCTCCTGATAAGCCTTTGCTTGTCAAGAGAACTTATTTTACTACTTGCAGCTTTTTTCGCCGAAGTAACTGAGGCTTAATGGATTATTTTAATGTTCATCTGACCTCTTGTGGGATTACTCATGCCAAAATCAAAGCACATACTGTCATTGAAATTGAGGCCTCCTACACCTCCTCTCAGTCTGGAGCACTATGGCTCAGTTACCTTGAGAGTAGCTGTTACTGGCAGTCAGGTTGCGTCTTGCACCTGTACATCTTCAGCTCAGACTGGTTTTGGTCACTGTGCTAATCTTTACTCTTCCCATATAGTGACAACCTCCCTGGGAGCAAGGCACCTTTATCTGAAATCACTGTTTCTTTAAAGGTTGTTTTGAGAAGCACATATTTTTGGTTGTGTTACTTGTCAGTTGATACATAACAGAATGGCTGCATTTGTCATAGCTTTGTTAGCTCTTGCTACACTATTTAATATGTCCAAGTGCTGCTTTTAATGAAGCACTTTCGTTTCCATTATGCCTGGAATAATGTCAATACTCAAGAATTAGATTAAATGAATGAGAAAGCTGGCATGATGACAGTGGATTTGATTATGTCAGGTAATTGGTTTTTCTTTGCATGATGCTGTCAATGCCTGAAAGGCCAGGTGGATTAACTGAGCCTGTCAAGAACAGGCAGGCTTGTGCTAGTCTTGTAGCATAGTATCATATACAATCTTCCAGTTTATTTTCAGTAGGATGGTGGAAATGTGTAAACATATTGCTGGGCTGTCTCCTGCTGTTTTGAAAGACTTAGTTTGTGCTTTTTTACTGGCTGAAAATGCTTACTTTTCACCATGTACCAGTTCAGCTATCAATAAAAAAAGCACCTTCAACAAGTTCACTACTGAGACATCAAGAAGCAGTTTTCACAATCCTCATTGCCACAGGGAGCTGTACAGATGTTAAGATATGCATTGTGAGCATATCATGTGTGGGTATTACATGGGGTAAGGAAAATACACTGGAGTATAGTTAGCAAGCCCCAATTTTAAGCAGGACCAGGAAAAGCTGTGAGGCACCAAGCTCACTCTAACTGTCCAGCCAGACAAATTTGTGAGTTGCTGTTGTCTAACCCTAGAGATAAAGCTGAAATGCTTGTAGAAGATTGACTTTTCTTCCTCAAAGAGAAGCTAGCATGGTTACTGGATATTTCCTATGCTTCCTCATGAAAGAAGTGGTTCTTGGAAAAGTGCCACTTTCTCCTGTCCATGCTGTTTGCCTGAAGATGCCACCAGTGTTCATGAACATAACAATTGTCTTTTCATCATCAACTCTGAGATGTACTGAAATTGTAAGAATTAATATATTGCAGTTTTGTTTCTTAAGCCCTACCTGCTGTGTGACCTGAGCAAGACTAAAAGAATGATGACATAATACCAAAATTCTTTGACAGAAAAGATGTTTTTTTTCCAGTCCAAATGGGATTGCACTGTGCTGTGAATGTGAATGAATACCACATGGCTTCATCTGCTTATGGTTTGGTTTGTTCCGCTATACTCTATACCAATTTTATTAGAGAGCCAAATCTTGGGGAGACCTTGTAAAACAGACAGACAAATTTTCTTTTGTTTGTTAAGAGAAAATAACTTATTTTTCTGCTTCCTTTAATTTTAAATGTTACCTTTTTTTACACAAACAAGTTCTTGCTATAGATTTAATCTTGACTATTTTCAAAGCTTACTGAGGAAATTAAGGCAAAATCTGTTTCTGTAGTTGGCTGTGCACTAACCCATAATCTAACACCTACTTGCACTAAATGTAGGCTTCAGTGTGCTGTTTATTAAGGCTACTTATAAACACAAAATGAATTCACCAGTATTTCTTTTAAATTTAGGCACAAACATGGAAAAAGTAATTCTAACAGGCACTTGTCAGGCTTTCACTTACTGTAAAATTATGCAAGGAAAATAAGAGCAAGGAATAATAGTCTCTTACATGTCATTTGAATTATGATCTTTTAAATTTATCACATTAAAATGTAATATCTACTTTTGTCTTCCTTATGAATATACTGCATATGAGCCTCATTATGTAGAAATATGAACCCATAAGTATTTAAAACAATAGCAGATGAAGTTAAAATTTCTACAAGCTCATTTTAAGTGTGTGATGACAACAATTAATTTTTCATTGGGAGTAAGTCTCCATAAGGCTGTCATATTTGGAGCAAAGAATTACAGAAAGAAAGAATCTTCACTCTGGGTAACTATGCACTCGCTATAAACTATGTGGCCTTTTCTGGGAATATTACAAGGGGAAAATTGGAAGTATGTGGGCAAAGGTAGTGATGTGTATTTTCCACCAGCTGTCTCAGCAGTGTCACAAGCAACACACTCAGTATTAAATGCCTCCTACAGTTTGCAGTAAACAGAAGGATGTAGTCTAGGCAGGGTTAGAGGGACACAACAGTGGCAAAGTCTCAGATCCCTGTGTGGAAATGTGCACTGATGTTCTGGCCTCCCTCAGGCTGACTCCTGTGTAATGGGTGGAGGTCATTGTCTCAACGCCTGTGACTTTGACTTTTGAATCGCAGATTACAGAGCTAATTGGCAAGAGAATGAAATAAATACAGAATATTGAACTAGGTTTCCAGGTCTAAGCCTAAATATCCACGCTTTAAAAACTTCTCAAGAGGCTGAGAGATAGCTCTCATACCTTAACGTATCTGCAACTTGGGTCATGAAAGAGGATTTTTCTTACATTCCTATCTAAGTCAGGAGTAAAAATCTAATCTGTGTAACAACAGACCTTATTTTCACAGAAAAACTCTTATCTACATTATTCTGGAGGCTAAAGAGTTTTAAATTGCTAAAAGACCATGTGAGAAGTGTGTGGTAATGCTCAAATCGTTTTCCGTTTTCCTCAGGACTGCATGAAGAGCTGTTTTAATTCAAAAGATATAATATCTTTTTGATCTATTAAACTACAAGAAAAATTAATTCTGAGAACAGAAAATGCCAAAGGCAATTCAATGACTTATAGATATACATGACATGAAAATCTCCTAGTGAAAGTTAATGCAAGTCAATGTCTACAGTGGTCTTAAATGCCACATTGATTTAAGATCACACCGTAATTGATTAAATGGAAATGAATTATCTCTTTTAAAGAACCCAGCAAAGAATCTGATTCAAGCCTACTATATGAACAGTCTTCAGGATGTGAAGTTTGGGGCTCAGAGCCTCAAAAACCTACTGGTTTTTAAGTATATGTATGTATGTCTAGAGAATTCCAAATGTTAATTTTTCTTATTTTGTTTTTGTTTGTTCTTCTAGTACTGCTGCTGCCTTGCAATCTTCTTTACTGTGCTTTAAGTGTGTTATACTGAAGGTTTGGAATTTAGATTAGAAATCATCCCTTAATTCTTGAAGTTATGTAATTATTAATCTTCTGGTCTGGTTTATGTTACTGTATGATCAAACAGAGTAACGAAGTTGTATATACTAAATTTTGCAGTTTAGTTCTCGGACCGTAGGAATACTATGGCCCTGCATTGAAGAAGCCTGAAAAACCAATGTAGTTAGGCAAAATGTTCTACCTTTGGGTCTCAGCTGACAGTAAACTGGAAAATAAGAATTGCCTGCAATATTTAGCTCATGAGGAACAGGATTGTAAGAATACAGTTCCTGTATTTGGCCTATGACTCTAATCTCTGGTGTCTAAAAAGATATCTGGGCTGATGCTTTTTCCAGTGACTGAGATATCAGCTATCAGCTGGACATTTTAAGGGCCAGAGAAGGTTCAGGATTTTGCCTTTTTCTGTGACAAAGGTAGCTCATCTGAACTACACTAAAATATAGGCTCTCTATGTTTATTTGCATGAAAATTTGGCTAATTCAATATATTTGAGAGCAATTATCAAACCAGAAGCAAATTAATGAATTCCTCAATGCCTCAAAAGAACTTAGTTTGGAGCTAACAGATATCAGCTAATAGGTGCACCATGTACTTTATTTCCTTAAGCAACTAGACTGATAAAGAGCTCAAAGCTGCAGAATTAGTGAATTTCAACAGAGAAATAAAACACTTAAGGTTCTGTCAGTTCTGTAATGACAGGATGATTGCACAATGTCTAGAATTAAGTGTGATAACTTTAATAGATAAAATGCTGACATTTTTGAAGAAGCATCAGGTTTATCTCTGAAGTCAAAGAAAACTTTTCAGGAATTTTATTAAAAATGCAAACAAAGTAGAGAAAGTTGCCACACTTTGTACAGCTAAAATTTAAAAGCAGGGTAACTTTTTAAATGTTAGTTCTGCAATAGATATTCTTCTGTAGTTTAGTTCTTCAAAAATATATCATCTAAAAATAAGCAGGGTAGCTGTGAACCTAGAAATTTGAAATTTTACCTCCTGGGGGAGAATATGGAATACTGTCTACTTTCTGTGACTAAAAATTACTTAAATTAGTTTGACAGCCATCATATAAAATAGCAAGCTTTAAGGAAAACACCATTTATAGTCTATTAGTATATTTTAGGTTTATGGTATAATACCAACATGAAATTAGAGGGGTTTGTCCCAAGCTGCAATTCCAGTTTGCTCTGTTTTGCTTATTTTCTTAGTGGCTGTTATTTTTCTGATCAATTTGTAAGACAGAAATCTGAAAAGAAAATGTGAGTTCAGACCAAAACGATGTGGATATCACACTCCTCTTCACAGATAATCACACTGATACATATCTGCCTATGCCTAACTGAAGAGTCTCTGCTGTTCATTACAGAGCGAAGCAGCCTTAAGTGCAGACAGAAAATCAAGTATGTTCAGACACGATTTTGTGTCCTGAAATGTAATAATTGATTAGAGAAATAGACTGCAGGGAGGAAAAACGATCTGGGCTATTACTTAACATTTCTGAAATTGCAGGCTTTGGTCTTTACAGATGTTGACACACGCTTAAATGAATGACAAATCACAGTTGATTCCAAGATGAGTAAATATATTGTGCTCCACTGGACTGATTTGAACATTATCTTAAAAGTAAGATTATATATAATATCTAAAGCACAGGGGATAAGGACTTCAAAAGTGTCTATTATGTCAGCAGAATATCTAGTGTAATATTTTAATATTAAATATATACTATCCAAAATTGGTTTTCCCGGATATATGTGTTTCCATATGTTTATACAACAGGAAAAGAAAAATCAGACAGTTCTGACATTTTCAGTCACTGTGCATCTGTGAATAAGGCATATTAAAGCTGTTTGTTGGTAGTTCAGACAGACTACTTACTGCTATAGTTGCTCATCACTTCCTCAGTACCTACTGTCTACCCACATTCAAGAGGAGCCTGAGCAGAGCATGGCAAACTTTACTGATGCAGGTACTTCACTTTTTCATTTCCTAAAAAGAAGTCCTGCTCATGGCAGTGGCACATACAGTGGATGGCAGATGCGTTTATTACTCACTGAAAGCAAATTCGAGTTTATTTGGTCCTTTCCCTTTTGGAAGGAAGCAAAGGTTTGTGTTAAGGACGGTACTTTGTTCCTGCAGAAGGTGGCAGTGTGGTACCATCCTCAAATCCAGGGACGCCGGGATCTCCTCTTCTGCTTCAGCAGCCTCCTGACTTTGGAGGGCAAACGTGCATCGCCCTGCGCTCTCCTAGCCCGGGACCTGGGAGCACACTCCTTACAGACCGGTATAAGAAGGCCTGATCCAGGTGAGATGCATACAGTAGTATCCATAAATAACCATTAAAAAAAGGTTTTTAATGAGAAAGATTGGCCAAGGCAGGTTGCATGGGCATTATCATTACCAGGGATGGTCATTCCAATGCCAGGAAAAGAACAACAGTGTACATTTTTAAGGAAAATGCCTTTCCTGTGAAGCTGGTGGATACAAGGGTTTTGCTAACTTGATAGCTGTGAGGAGCTGGAGGTCAGCACGTTGGCACATGTAAGCAGCTCATGTGATGTGAAGGCTTATATAAAACCATCATGCCTTGGTTTAAAATGGTTGATACACCTGCAGGAGCAGGACACAAGTTACTGACACAAAGGTATCTAATAACTATGGACTGATGTTGAAAATGC
>NW_008680896.1:0-12991 GCF_000695815.1 Acanthisitta chloris | reverse complement strand
CCCTGCAGTATTGGCTGGTGATGAGCTCAGTCCATAGCCAGTGTTACAGGTGTAATGGCTTGTTTCAGGCAGGAGCTTTATGTAACTACAAGTATTTCCTTGTAGGTGTGTTTAGATATCCCTTATCTAATCACAGTTCTGTATTGCATAAAAAGTCCTGCTTGTTTGAATGTTGATGGGTGTTTGAGTCGTTCAGAGTGGGGTTTAATCTTTATAAACACTATAGGAAACTCTAGCTTAGTTATGCAGTACAAGCGCTTAATGTGTTGTTAAAACTTTCTTTAACTTATATTCATTTCAATTTTTTTCCGTTCTTTCTGCCTGTATTAATGAAAGGACTGCCTAAGCTATGAGAAAACTAATTCTGTCATTTAGATTTTAGTGAGTGTTGTGTGAAATGAAACTTCTAATTACAGAAGCTCCAACACAAAAGTAATTTTATTTGAGTAATTTATTTCCATGTTAACATCTCTAAGATGTAATAGAATTGGTTCTTTTCTAATATATACTTGTGGGAGTTCATATTGAATGAAATAATGCATTTGCACTGGTTTATTTTGAAAAGAATTTGATACAGTTATTCATATTGGAAATAGGGAAATTAGTGTAACTAACAAAACTAGGGAAAATATGACACACTAAGTATTCAGAGCATTGTATAGGTCACTATTTTCAGTGATTTAACATAAGTGAAAATTCAGACTAACAGAACTGCAGCCTGGAAATACACCAAGAATTTTAACCCCTGCAAAGAAACTTGCTCATGAAAGTTAAGGGAGATATTTTTTTTTCAAATACTGACAACCAAACATTAATTGAATTTTAAACAACTACTGTTAAACCTTAAATAGATACTTCCTTCATGTTGCATAGATGGATCATTTTAAGACTTTTGCCAAACTGGTATAGATTTGTTACTGTAATAAGAAAATAAATAATTCTCAATACCAATTGAATTCAAGCCCACCTGCAGTGCTTTGCTGCTATATGCCAAGGTAAGCATGGCATATTGGCATTAATAAAAAAAAAAAGGTCCTGTAAGTTTTGTAGTAAAAACCTGCACAAGCTGAAGGGAACAGACTGAGAATAATGTTAGGGCTAAAAAAAATGCTTGTGTGTAGTTAATATTTGTTTATAGTGTTAGCTTTAAACCAAGGCTTTAGGAGCATTTCTACATTTGTGCACTACATAAGTGAAGTGTTGAAGTGTCAGTGCTATTTATGCTGGCCAAGCTGTGTTTAAATGCTGGAGTTATGAGCATACCCCAGGCAGTTAGGGGACTGAAGATCAAAAAGCCACCTTGTTTCAGTACTGGCAGAGTTGTGCCCTGTGCTGCCATACTGGGAGAGCTCTCTGCCAGAGGCTGGAGGGTTCCTAGCACATCAGGAACAAGATTATAAAATTACTTGATAGAACAAATGTTTTGATAAAACAATACATTATTTAAACTAATGTATTGGTGAAATAATTTAATTTTTTAAGACAAAAAATTATGGCTGAAAAATTAGCTTATGTGGAGTAGTTATTACATTTGGTTGATGTGCCTAGTGTCACCATGGTACTTTAAATCACTGCCTCAGTATTGACAGTCTCATGTGAACATCCAGAGAGGTTCACATATTTTGTGAGCTATCCTATTGTATTCAACCTGCAATATTCATATTTTAGTCTCTAGAGTGAGCAAAGAGAACTATGAATGCTTATGTTCCTATTTCTGCAGGGTCATATAAATGCACATAATTAAATTTTACTCTTTTCCTGGAGATTTAGAATTTTGGAAAATGCACATCAAAGAGGTTTTGAATATTATGAGTTAAACGTTGCAGCACATGGAGTGGTAAGCCAGCATTCAATCTCCATGTTTTTTAAATATTTCAAAATACTGGGTTTGTTTTGGTCTTTTTTATTTTCCATTTGCTGTGACAAAGGATGGGGGGAAGCGTCTACTACTTGGTTTCCTTTCAAGTCAGACAGTGAGCTCAAAAAGTTATTATATTTTCATGAGATACTTCAGGAAAATACCATAAATAAGTCATTCCCAGTCTGTGACACAAAAGCAAGAGGCCTTTTAAGAACTATCAAATGCAGCTCTGAAATGTGATGACAATAATGGGAGATATTATTGCAAATAAAAATATTTTAGAGAGTAAAGTAAACTTCATGTAATTCCTGCAAGTTGCTTTCCACAAGTGAATCTGAGCAGCTCAAGTAAGTTTGTGGTTTGATGCCCTTTTGTGATAGTGCTTAATTTCCACACTTGAAAACATTAAGCACAGCATCACATCTCTGGTCGGCCAGTTTTAACCTACACCAACTGTAAGTGATGTTCTTCAGTGCAGGTTATTAGAGTGAATTAGACTGAAGCAGCAGCAAACACTGAGGGTTCCAGAGCCAAATTTAACTCAGAAAGTGCAGATTAAGGGGCAGGAGTGTCATGTTCCCCCTGATGCTGCTGTGCTGGTGCTGGCTCTGGTGACCAGCATGGAGGAAACTCTTGCTGCTTTGACATGGGACTTGCAGAAAGAGCCCATCAGATAGCTTACACATCAAAATATCTAGAGAATATTTATATGGGACAGTTCACTTAGAAGTAGGCAATGGCACAAGCTAAGACAGAGAATGTCTGAATAGGTCTCTCCATGTGTTTCTGACCATTTGCACTGCTTGCTTGGCCAGCACTGGGCAACCTGCAGGGCAGCCCTCAGCCCAGGAGGGTTTTGCAACATGGAGATGTCCAAGGACATGGACAAAACTGCTCCTGGGATGCTTTAAGCTCTGCCAAGTCTGGGACTGTATGCACATTGCAGTAAAATGTGAACTGCACCTGTCTGTTAACACACAGATGTTCATTGACCAGAGGTCTGACTAGAGTTATCTGTTAGTGAAGGACAGAATTCTTGCAGTGGATGAGCAACACAACCCTTGCTGTCATCATCAGTACAGCCCATATTGGTATACAGCATAGCTGCAGCTCTTTAGAACATGTACTTGTGCAGCCCCTGCAAGCCCATGTCCTGGAGTTTCTCCAATAAGTGATTTAAATTCTAATGAGACTTCACTCTTTAAACTTCATTTAGCAGCATTTCATTCAGAATTTCTTGGGCATAAAAGCACAGTAATGGTAACATGCCTGAAATCCTCTCCAGAGAAAAGAAACAGATTAAAACCTAAGGTAAAAAAGCCTGATGTAAAAATATGCGAGGGGAAAATATTTTTAGGAGGGAAGGATTACTAGGAAGCATTTAAAAGATAAAGAGCAACCCATAGATAGGAGAAGGGTGAAAAGGAAAGCAGAATATTTAAAAAAAAAATGAAAGAAAAGTATTGCTGAGGCAGGAGCTGAAGGATGGGAATGGGAACTATGCAAGAAAAGACTAACAGCTTGAGGTCGGCAGTGTTTGTGTTTGTACATGCTCATGTAGCCTTCCCAAGCTCCCACTCCCTCTAGGAGCTCGGTAAGTTTAAGTGAAAGGTTACTCTGGGAAAATGCATCTTCCAATTTCATCCTGCCAGGCAGACCTCTATCACAGCGTAGCTAATACTTTTCCCTGAATTCCAGACTGTTCTTTGAAACAGTGCATAAAATAAAATAACAACAATGAAAAGCACTTGGAGCAAAAGAGAAGCAGAATAGACTGGAGCTAATCTGCCAGCACTCAGAGGAAAAAACATTTTTCCCCACCACAAAGAACCCTATTGTTTCCATGTTAAGTACTTAATTTTGCCTGCATTTAAACCAAGCTGTCCTAAAGTCTGTTTTCTTACCGTGGGGAAACATGTGCCAGTTACTGCAGCAGTGTTCAGTGGCTCCAGGGAGGAGCTGACCTCTGTGCTTTCCAGGGCTGTTCAATTTTTCTCAGCCTGCTTAAACTGATTTTTGGTGGAGAAAAGTGTGATCTGCCCTTTATGGCTGAGAAATCTCACTGCCTGTTCAGCATGTAAAAGTTGGTGTTATGAGGCGAAGAAGCCCATGAGGAATCTGAGCATTTGAGGACTATTGGGTATCAATGCCCAGTCCACATATGTCCTTCTGGTAAATCTTATTAATGAACCTTCAGCATATACACTTTAATACAGTCTTTGTCACTGTGTTGAAACTCGAATTTTCCTTTGTTCAGAGCTAGGAAACTTTTGTGTGTATTCTTTACATAGCTAAAAAAAGTCAAGCAAGTATCACTATGCAGTGCATTTCCCTGATAGGGCGTCAAGTCAGGGAGTCTCTCTACCCATATTAGAATTTCTCTTTTACTTGACAGAAATGAGGATGCTATTAATATAAGCAAGCTGTTATTAACAGATAGCTACTCATGCAGTACTTTCAATTATTACAGTCACATTCACTCTCTCACTTGCACTTGTTACCCAGTGAGGAGATGGAGAGGGCTGGCATGCTCCTGTGTTTGCTCCAGCAGACCTGTTTGGCATGTTCATGAGAGAAGAAAACCAAGAGAGGAGCATGGAGGGACTGTCACTACACAAACATGTTTTAACAGGACCAACTAATGTGGATTGTTGTTGCCATAGCACTCTTCCATACCCAGGAAAAATTAGTTGTCTTCAATCCAAGCTGAGGCTGTCACTTGGAACTTCTGCTCTCAATATTGCACACAGTTTAAAGCAGTGAACACTATCTTGAAAGCAAGTGAAAAACTCTGGGTTTGCTGAGCCAAGCTCTGTTTGTAAGGATGGTATGCTTAAAGTTCCTGTACCTCTTTGCATGTCTGCAGGGGGGCAGAAATTGTTCCAGAGTAATATAGTTTAAAAGCACTGCAGTTTAGACCATAAGAGGATAAAACATCTGAAATCTCCAAAGTGTACTGACCTGGTATATTTTTACACTGTGTGGTATTGTTGCTTGGAGAAGTTCCTTGATGCTAAAAATAATAATTTCTGACACTATTTTCTATCTCCAAGGCTACTAAATCTTTTAAACCTAAGCATAATTAAGATTATACCTACAAGATATATTTTTAGCCTGTTAGATTTTCTGTGATGTAATATTGTTTCAGTAGACACTGCTGAGATAGAGGAAGTCAGTTTCAAGTGAGAGGAACAGTAGAAGTGAAATCAGTAGTTTTGGGCAGTTGTTCTTTCTGTGGCTTTTTGCATTGGTCTTAAAATTTTGCTTAATGACCTACAGGTCTTTAAAGAGCAGCTACCAATTTAGAGAAAGGAATTTCATGCAAACTCTTAAGAAATTTAAAATATGAGTTAAGATGTTTGAAATTTGGCATTTTCTAATGGATTTGACACTAGAAATTTTCACTGAATTCATTTTTTACATGGTTTTCTTGCTCCAAAGTCTTTTAAGAAGTACAGTGAAAAAGACAAAAATGAATGAAAATTATGTGCTTATTAGTTCAGGTAATTTTAGTGGGCTAAAAACTTTTTTTTTCCATGCTGTGTTTTAATGTTTAGGTGCATAAGGGCTGTGCAACATGAAGACCTGCTGAAAGCTTTTGATCCAGAGAGCAGAACCACTGCCCTAAACAAATATGTGCTTGTGAGTGACAGACTTTGACTGTGGATAGCTCTCTGTTCCCCACAGGGCCTTGCTGGGCACAGTGGGGCTGGAGCTGGTAAGGGCTGAGCCAGAGAGCTCCGTGCAGTATCTCATCCCAGGCCAGGCTGGTCCTACTCCAGCTCCACCATCCGTCCTCACCTGAGGGTCACCCAAAGATCTATAGAGCTTTTTGCTTCGTTCATGCAATTGCTGCTGTAGAATGAAATCTCTGCTGGAGATATCACCAACAGGATCTGAACGAGTGGTTGAATCCTCATTCCAAGTGTGGTGAGCACCCCTGGGAAAGGCAGCACCATGCAAACAATAGGGTCTTGTCTGCAAATGGTAACTGATTCCAGAGGCAGCTAATTTGTAACTGAGATAGGTAAGGTATCTCATTTGTAAGGCAAGAAGAAACACTGTCAGAAAGTGCTTCCTGAAAGCTTTGGAAATGTGAGTTTCCTTGGAAAAGAAACCTTCTTGTAGAAATTCCTTAAAAAGACAGTGAAGCATATTTGTCTAGTCCTTCATGAATCTTTTCAGTTGGGAACATTTTCTTCAGACCTACATCTTTCTTTCTGCATATCTATTTACAGAATTTGGTCTCCTTTGTGACTTCCTTTTTATCCAAAAAATGCTTGGGGGAAATATTGACATAACTACTTCATATATACTAAAATAATGATGAAAAAATACTGAAATAACTGAAAATCTGAAATGAGTATTGTAGAAAATAGCTTATTAAATAGAGAACTGAGTTAACAAAATGTATACTTATTGGTGCTGTGAGACAGGTTGAAGGTTTGAAGAGTTAATGACCTAACAACAGAGTGAGAGAAACAGATATTTAACTCCAGAAAAAAAAAATGCTTTTGACTTGAAAACACTCAGCCATCTGATGACGCTGAGAGATGTAGAAAGGCTATTTCTAGAACCAAGACTGTTGGACAAGAATATACTTACACATTTAAGTAGGTGAAAACACTGTTAAGATTATATGGGGAAAATACTGAAAATAAAAATGACATTTCAAACTGGATGCCAAGTTGGAGACGTGTTAATGGGGAAAATGGATGAAGTATGATTCCTGCATGACGAATGATTAAAGCGTATGCTTTGGTATACAGAACAACTCAAGGAGACAAAGGGAAATGTGTCTTGCAAGGATCTGGGTATATTTAGTAAGGAGGCAGGTCTGTGTGTACAACACAATGTTGGTGTCAATAACTTGGTGGTGGTGGTGGAAAAAGGGAAGTCCACTGAGGGAAGTAGAAGGGTTGGAAAACCATTTATATCACGCAGTCTATATATAGGAATCCATGGATCTCAAACCAATCCTCCTTTGTAAATATATGCACAAATTCTGTATTTCATACACTAATGTGGTGTCTCAACTTATAATTGAGTGTTAAGCTTGACACAACTGGAACTGATCAAACTCAATCTTTTCTCCCAAATTTATACATCAATGCAAGTACTAAAAAAGTGTAAAAAAAATTCTGACTTTACACAAACAGTTAGTTATTTTTTTCAGCTAATTCAAAGAGAACTGAAATGGGGTGAAGAAGATTTTATAGAGAACAGAAGTACAAGAACCTGTGGAATTAATAAATGTCAATCACTGATAAAATTAAGATGTATTATTTTCTAAAATTTGGGACTTCTTTGAAGTCTCCTTTTTCTCTATGTTTTTGTCAGTCTTTTGAAGTGCAAAATTAAAGAACAGGAAACCTCACAGAGTCTAAAGATGACCACACTGAAATGCATGTAATTGAAGTCATGTAAAACATACAGAACTTCACAGGAAGAAAAATCTCATTATGAGGAACCAAAACCAAGTCTGAATATATCCAAGAGCTCACATTTCTATAGATAGCTCTCCGTGGTGCTCATGGACACACAGGCACATACTGAAGTGAGGTGGGATGTAAAGAGAGCAGCAGGTTTTTATAGTCATGAAGATTTAGTGGATTCCCTTTTGATAAAGGATAGTAAATAATCAAACACAAACTGGTGCTTAATTATTTCCCAAAGCAAAGCTTACAGCTGAGGCTTTCTTGGAAGGGAGAACATTTGATACTCCTGTAAAGCAGGTGGGTGAATTATCATGGGTTTATTTATGGCTGTGGTTAACAAACATATGCAAATTAGAGATGAATGGAGGTTTTTAGATTTCTCCCTTTTTGCCACTGTCTTCAGAGAATCCCTCTGGATGGACACAGTCAAAATCTCTTCTGCTATTGACTGAGTGACATCTGACGGACAATGCATCAATGTGCTGCCACCGGTTTTCCTCTGTGAATGCTCACTTATAAAAGACCAAATCACTTAACAGAGGGTGAGTGGGTGGTCAGACTGAACTCAGACATTTAAAGAAAAATTCCCAAACATTTATTTTAAAGTTATTCCTTTTCATTTTATGCATATTTTGTGCATTCTGTCTAGTTTCATCCTTTTGAAGAAATATTAACATTGAGTGACTTAATCTGGTCTAAATATGTACAGTTCTTTTTTTGAAAATATCTGCTTTGAGGCAATTTGTATATTTATTTTTGTCTTAGCTACCAATGTGTTGTGTGATAAGTTCAGATTCAATAGGACAAAAATTAACTTTGGTCCTAAAAACACAGGAGCTGGTAATAAAATGGTCTCCTTAAGATCACCTTAAACTGCCCACCTAGTTTACATATTCAAGTTATCTATTAGGTGTAACTCCATGACATGCTTGCAGTGCCTTATTCTACAGGTTCGACATATTTTCAATACTAGCATCTCATAATATCATTCAAGATTCTATTATTACCTGTTTACTAAAAGTAAAACCAGTTAGTCTTCGCAGTTAGTCTTTGTAAGCTCTACAACTCAATATAAATAAAAAAAAAGGTCCTGAGAAGTAATGCCATACTGCTCATTATCCAAGTGTCTAGTTAACAAATCACCTGTTGCTCCTTCTGCTCAGGTTATTTCATGCTCTGGAATAGCTCTTTGGTGCTGCCCCTACCAAATGACATGTCAGTGCCTGTGATTTGTGTTGCTTCTCTTATTCTGAGGCCGAGCAGGAACTTGTTTGCATGTTCTGTGGAATACTAACAATGAGGGTATTAACTTGTTTCATTTATTATGTAAGCATACAATTTTATTTTTTTTCAATAACTGAGACTGTTTAGAGAAACAAACCTAACAGATTTACTAGAAAATTGATTCACCTCTACAAACATATATGGGAACCTTTTTGCCACCTTCAATGAACATCATTACCTCTGTGTTACTAGTTTTGTAGAGATCACACAAACCCAGTAAATAACTAATTTACAGGTTGCTATGCAGATGTCATCTGAGCACTCTGATCCCTATATTATAAAAATAATAAACAGGGATGGGCAAAGGCTATGAAACCTCAGCATGAGAAGAAAACAGCCAGAAGAGTATAACAGTTGATTTACAGACTGTTGATTTTATCTGTTGCATTTCAAAACAAAAATAACATCAGGATCTCTGAGGAAATAACAATAAGTGCAAGAGAACCCAGTGTTAGTGATATGGTCTGATGCAAGAGGCATCAAAGAAATGAAAGAGATTTGTATTGGAGCTGAATGACAGAGATGACAGTAATGTTTACTGATGACTAAAAAAGGTACAGAATAGATGCAATTTTAAAAAGGTGCTATCTTAGAGGGTATACACAGGTTTAGCATAATAACATCTGTGAATATTGGTATAAAGACAGCTTAATGACCATCTCTGAGAAGAGGGTTACAAGTATTTAAACCAAGACAAGGAAGTAAGATGAAACAAAGGAACTTAAGTAATTTTAATAGATAACGTATTTCATAAGTTTAAGGAGCAATACTTGTTTGCAGCAAGATGAAGCAGAAGGTCATCTCATCTGGTTACCTAAATACCAAAAGCAGTTTTTTTCTTTTTTCAGGGACTGCATTCTTTAAAGATAATGCTCAGTGCACTCAGACAAATATTGTGTAGCTCATTGCTTGTTTGTCTGTTTCCTCAGTCATCCAAGAGGTTTGCTCTTCCCAAAGCAAGTGTTTTGGGAATCTAAATTAAGCATCTGAACTTCAGATATTGCAGAGGAACCCAGAGATGTGGGGAGGACTTGGCCTACTGTGTTGTGAAAACTGTCAAGTCTGAGATGATTGCAATGTGGGATGAGTGGGCCAAGGAGCTAAAAAAAAAAAAAATCAAAAAAAAAAAATCTGGCACCATTACTGCTTTTTGTTATTTGTCTGTTTTAATACCTGGCCCCTCTTCTCTGCCTTCCTTTCCAGAAGGAAGTTGTCCTAATCTCTTGGATCAATGTCCCTTTGTATTGAATTCTGCACCCTCTGGTCCCAGCAACTTAACATGTTCACTGTCTTTCTGGAGACCTTCACCATTTATCATCTGTTCGAGAGATACTGGGATGAAGGGCTGAGTAGCTCTGCTGTCCCTGTTCCCAAAGTTGCGACTGCTCAGTAGTGACACAAGTCAGGACACTGTGACTAAATGGTTAGGAAAGTCCAGGAAATATTCACCCTATGCCTGCCAAAAGCCAATGTTTACACACAAAGTTTCTTGAATCTGCTACTCCACTCTGATGCTTAAACATACAGAGTGTTACATTGTAATCTAATACATAACCTCAGGTGCCTAAGCAAACACAGACGTGGATGACTTCAGTATTGTTGAGATTGGTGATGAGATGGCCTGTTTCCATTTAAAATATTTCAGATTTTTTCATACGAATTCTTTATGTGGAAACAAGCCACTTGTGCTTCTAATGCCTGTAGGTTTATTCCTAGGCTCCCTGACTCTCTTATCCTATGGCTGTTTCTTTTCCCAATTCCAAAGCTGAGAGGTTCTGGCCCTGGGTTACAGCATTATCACCTCAATTCCATCTCCTGTTTGCTGGAAATGGAACTAACATGTCTTAGTGCTCATTCACTCTTGCTCCTTTTCTGAGTCCCAAAGACAGCCTATCTCAACTGCAGAATAGCAAGTTCCAGACATCTATGAAGTTTCATATTTTAAGACACAAGCAAACACACACAAAACTTGTGTAAACTTAGAGTCAGATGATGGGGACTAAACTCTTCCTATGGGTGAGAAGAAGATGAATATTTAAGACATATTTTGTGCCTCTGAATTTGCACAGAATGCTTGGTTTTGTCCTCAGAGTAGAAGAGTGGCACTCTGGTTTGCTATTCTTGCCCCCTGCTCAAGAGTGTGGAAACAACATTCTGAGCTCTTTGGTTTCCTCTTTTTATTTCTGCTTTATTTCTGTTTTCAAGCTTCCTCCTCATACTGCCTGGAAACCTATCTGAGTACAAACGCCTGCCTCTAGGCCACTCATTTTTTTCCCTTGTTTTGTTTTCTTATGGAAATTGTCTGTGACTTGGAATCCACTGTTGTCTTTTGCTGGTTTGTGGATTGCACGCAGAGATTTGTCCAAAGGCAGGAGGGTCAGCAGACAGAACCAAACTGCTCTGGCAAATGTGAAAGGGGAACTCTGCATCTCATATCACATGAGTATCCCTTTAGGCTGTGAAAGAGGCTGGGAAAGCATTTCATCGCTGTCTATTACTCCTAAACTGAATGGTTGCAGAATAGAGTGCAATACCAGTCACTGCTCCTGTAGCTGTGGGAATACTCTTAATGTGTTTATCACTTAAAGTAGATTGTCTTCAACACAGAATTCTGTGTTGCTCTGTGAATCACCTGATTGTTTTTAAGATGTAGTGGACCATAATCATCACAATTCATAGCAACAGTTACATACGTGGCCCTTATGTTCCAGGTAACAATTTCCTCTTGTGCGAAAACACTGCTGTGCTTCATGGGCACTGACTAATAATGTACCATCCTTCCTCATAACAGTTTCATCTGTCTCAGCTGGAAACTGAACTTCTTCATGGGGGGGGAACCTAACAACACACACATGCACAAAACCAAACACAAAACCTGTCCCTGGCAGACTGGTACAAAAGTGGTTATTGTAGTTTGTCAGGTACATACACAATTTTAAAGGACTTGAAATACACCAGTCTGAGCATCTGAAGAGTCATTCAACATGGCACGAACTCATGTCTATCTTTTGCCATGGGAGGCCTGCAGATGTCTTCCACTTGTAAAACTTGAACTTCTCAGTCCTTATGTGAGCTCTTTGATAAGCCCAGCTGACCAGCCTTCCTGAGTTTCCAGCTTTACAGGCAGCAGGTCTAAACACAGCATTTGAAAAATCAGTCCTCAATTCCAACTATTTTTAAAACTATGATTCAGTTGGGTTTGATTTAATGGTATTTAAATATATATATATGGTTTCTTTCCTGTGATGACACTCTACCAGCAAGTACTCTTTACAGAAGTCAGTGTGTGTGACTGGTACAATCTACCTTCAGCTTCATCTGCTGAAAGATTTCTCCTTGAGCTTTTGGACCACAGCTGACAGTAATGCAGCAAGAATTTACTCACTAAAGCCTTAATTATGTATACTGTTTTATTTTGTTGATCCCTGTTTTCCTGTTCCCAGAAAGATTATAAACAGGAGTGTTGCTTGCAAAGGAGAAAGAACTGGTCATTGTTTGTGATGGGGCTGCAATAATGGAAGGGATTTGAAACCCCATGTCCAGATGTGCTTTTCCAGGTCCTAGCATCAGAATCCTGCTCTTCCTACCTCTCTCTGTGGCAAGACCTCTGGAAGCTAGTGGTAGGCACAGGGCTGGATGGTGTCCAGCTGTAGGGCCATGTGGTCACTTGTCCAGCTGCGGAAAAAATACAAGTGACATCTCTGATAGGGTAGCAGGTTCTGGCACAGGGAGGGCATAGCAACTGGCTGCAGGTGCTGGTGGCCTGTGCTCCAGTGACTTCACCGGTGGGGAAGACGCTGGGATACTGCTGTGAGAAGGAAGTGAAAGAGCCAGGGTGGTTGGCAACTTCCTTTGGATTGGGAGGCTGACACATCTGTAGGCAGGAGCGTGGGAGTACTTGTGGTGCCTAAAAAGGGGCTGAATGCCAGAAGCTATGGAGAAAAGTTGCTGAGATTCCTCCAGCACTGACCTGCATTGCTCATTTGTGTGGAGCCAATGAGGGATAAAAAGTGGCGGAGGATGGGGTCCCTTCAGGCCTTCCAGGCAGGAGCCTAAAATTGCCTCTTTCCTGAAGTTTCTCAGGAGATGCAGCCAGAGGTGTGAGCTCATTTTATAGAACGGCTAGGTGCAAGAGATGACTTTTCAGCAGTTATTGCAATTTTGTCACCTTTCATCATTTGGTTGTGGGGTTTTTTTCATGTGGGCTGCAACTCCTAACTGGAAACAAGGAAGGTCATCTCTTCTCATGGCAGTTCTTACCATGTGCCTCGCTGATGTGAAGGGTCAGTCTTATGTGACTTAAGGGAATAAAAAAACACAAAAAACCCGAAAACAAAACGAAAACAAAACCACAGCACACATAAAAAGTACCTAATAGAAGACTTTCTGTCTGCAGCCACAATGCCAT
>NW_008680895.1:492-740 GCF_000695815.1 Acanthisitta chloris | reverse complement strand
TTTTGGGGTGATGATCCCGGTTTTGGGTGGTGATCCCGATTTTGGGGAGGTGATCCCGGTGTTGGGGATGATCCCTTTTTTGGGGTGGTGGTCCCGGTTTTGGGGGATGGTCCCGATTTTAGGGTGGTGATCCCGTTTTTGGGGTGGTGATCCCGTTCTTAGGGTGATCCCGTTTTTGGGGGGGTGGTCCCGTTTTTGGGGTGATGATCCCTTTTTTGGGGTGGTGGTCCCGGTTTTGGGGGGATGAT
>NW_008680895.1:0-268 GCF_000695815.1 Acanthisitta chloris | reverse complement strand
GGGTGATGATCCCGGTTTTGGGGGTGTTCCCGTATTTGAGGTGGTGATCCCGTTTTTAGGGTGATGATCCCGTTTTTGGGGTGGTGGTCCCGGTTTTGGGGATGATCCCTCTTTTGGCGATGATCCCGTTTTTAGGGTGATGATCCCGTTTTTGGGGGGGTGGTCCCGTTTTTGGGGTGATGATCCCGATTTCGGGGATGGTCCCGTTTTTAGGGTGGTGGTCCCGTTTTTGGGGCGATGGTCCCGGTTTTAGGGGATGGTCCCGTTT